>NW_010340552.1:8026-18942 GCF_000700745.2 Antrostomus carolinensis
CAGGACAGGACCTCCCAGTGCTGGCACAGACCCCAGTACACCAGCCAGCTCCCTGGGCAGGGTTAGTAAGTGCTGTGTTGGCAAACAGCTCTGAGCGTGGGGCAAGAGTCATCTGACAATCATGTTCCATAACTCTTTTGATGGCATTTCACCCAAAATTCAGACCTTTCTGGCTGGCCCAGGGGTGCAGGACCCACACCACTGCTGTGCACCATCACGGGCTGTGCATTACCCTTCCCACCAGTGGGGCCACGCCAGCATAAAGTTCTCTGGAAAGGTGGTGCTGACCAGCCCATCTGCACTGGTATGTTCCCCCGACAATATTGGCTTTTGCTCCTGAGCTGGTTGAGGGTCCCAGGTCCCACTGTGCTCCCCCAGACCCACCCCAGACCTCCACCCTTCTCCCTGGGCCCCCGGTTCTGCCATCCCTCCATGCTCAGGCTGGGGCAGCGGAGCCAAGGGCAGGGGACGGGCAAGGACAGGCAGGACTCACTGGCCGCGGGAGGTGTGCACCAGCAGCGTGATGAGGGTGGAGGTGGCGGGGCAGATGCAGTTCAGCGCCAGCATGGCATATTTGCACTCCTCTTCACAGACAACATGATCTGAAAGGCAGAGGGGACTGTTACAGTGGGGAGGGGGACGGATGGGTTCCTTGGCCAGCAGTGCCCAGGGATGCGGTAATTTTGGGGTGGTGTTGGGAGCTGGGTGCTTCCTCCTCCTGGCATTGCAGGAGGGCTTTCAGGCCATCAACAGCCCATGGGGAACACCACAAATGGGATCAATGCAGACAGGAAAACGGGGATGCAGGCTGGAAACCAGCCAGGTGGACACCAGCCCATCGAGGCCACGGTCACCACATCTGTGGGGACACACGCCCAAGCACATATGGGACAGGTATTCCTGCACGCAGCCCATCCCGGGGCAGCCCAGAACCAGCTCTGTCCTGGCTCCAGGCACGTTGCTTTAGTGTGCACCATGACAAAGGGGCTGACAGCCCTAAAATATCTTCCAGCAAACAGAAGATGTCTTGGCACCAGGATATGGACTCCTCCAAGATGGAAACACCATTAGAAACATCTGTGATGGCTGGAAAGACAATCCAGACCACCAAAGCTTCTAACTCACCAGCAAACTTGACATGAAACTTGTTTTCAGGCTTTAAGATCTGGACGTAGAGAGGACAGTTTGGAGCAAAATCTTTCACAGCCCAAGCTCTCAGGATGGTCTGGTGGTCCTAGCCAAGGAGAAGACCAAGAGCTACTTTTCTGGTGGCTTATTTTCCCCAAAACTTTTACCTCCAGGATGAACTGTAAAGCACCTGACACCATGGAGATGTATGGCAAGGGATTCTCCAACACCTGCTGCTATTAGGGGACAACAGTCCTCTCCTGATCCCCAAAACCCAGCACCAATGGGCTCAGGACAGGAAGATAGGAGCCATCGCCACGGCATGGGCAGCATCCCTGGAACCAGTCAGCAGCGAGGGTTGTCACCAGTGCCACCCCCTCCCTATCCCAGGGCTCCAAAACTAAGATCTTCCCAGCAAAGCCCCTGCCCAGGCTGGGATAAGACTGCATTAGGGGAGGAGGTTTTGGGGTGAGCAGGGGCACGCAGCCTGGGTTGGTGCCCAGGGGACAGAGCTCAGCACCCAACCCCACGCTCTCGCCCTGGCTGCCCCCGTGTGTCCCCCTGTGCTGGGCAGAAGCGAGGTGCAGCGATCACCCCGGTCCCTTCTGGCTGAGAAATGAATAATCTCCAATCACGCCGTCCCCTAGGCCTGGCTTACCGCCGCGGTGCGGTCCACCTCGTTCCGGCTGCTGAGGATGAAGCAAGCTTCTCCGTTGTCCATCCTGCAGACAGAGAGCAGCCCATGAATTGCATGGGCCAGCAAAACATCTGCCCATACCGCCCAGGGTGCTGCCAGCCCCCTCCAAGACCCCAGCGAAGGCATGGAGGGACGCCCATCATCATGCATCTGGGCTGACATTACTGAGGACCCTCCTTGGTGGCTCCAAGGCCTGCGGGCAACTCAGCAGATGTTCAGTGTGTCCCTCTGCTCACTTGGCTCTCATGAGGTCCTGGTCCTTCAGCGCAGAGCCCTGGAGGTAGATGACTCGCTGCGACCACAGAGGGATCTGCAGGACCCGCCGCACCTGGATGTCCATCTCTGTTGGGCAAAGTATCACCACGTAGTAATCCTGCAAGAGAGAGGCTGGCGTGGGTCGGCAGGCTGGTGGTCCCACAGACCTCAAGGTTTTTGCTGCCTGAGCAAACAGCTCTTCTGGGGCTTCTGATATGTGCTCCTGGTGTGTGACACCCCCTACCCCTGCTCCAGGGAAACACATCAGCATCTTCTCCACCCAGTTCTGCATAATAAACCAATGCAGGCATCTCTGACTATGGAACTAGGTGTTGCCATCTTCTTCGACACTGTACCTTTCCCTAGTGTGTGGACACGGCCATTTGTTGATTTTTAAGTTACCTCCAGCAATTTCTCCACACTAGGACAGAGCTGCACACCCGCAGCAAAGCAGAGCCTCTTGCAGTTACCGCAACGAGCAGGATTTTAAAGCTCAAATATGTGGAGTCAAGGCCGGGTGATGGCAACGAAGTGTATGTGAATGTTGGAATGAAATGCAAATCTGAAACTTGTCTGTGATGCTCTCGTCCAGGCACAGTCATCTGCAAGGTCACTTATTCTGTGGAGATTTTCCAGTAAGAGCTGGGTAAATCCCACCGAGGTTTAGCCATTAGATGTTCTGTTTCTGTCTGAGATTCTTCATTCAGCAAAGACATCCTCCCATTTAGAAAAGTCCCTCTGTTCCCTCTTCATGTGCTTACACAGGCCTGGCCAGAAAACGGGGTGGATCAGGCAGAGAGCCTCACCACTGAGATGGCAAAGTGAGGTGGCCCTTGAGTACCACTTGTGCCTTCTCCTTGGTGGCCAGTGCAGCACACGCTCACCAGTGCTGGGTTGGATGGTTTTTACCTTATTCTCTGTCAAATCCCCTGTAGCTGGGTAGTGCACTCACCACCAGCAGCGACCCAGCCACGGCCAGCAAGTCTGAGAGCCTGGCAAGGGCAAGCGTTGACCGATCACAGTGTGTCAACACGCCTGGTCCTCACCTGCAGGCGTGGGTGGGCGTAAAACTCGTTGAGGAAGTCCATGAGGAGATCAATCTTGAGGGAGCTGACACAAAGGACAACATGTTTCTCCGTCTGGGCACGGTGACGGCTGTAATTGCCTCCCGACTTCTGCCGCTCCATCCACAGGTAGACGAGCTCCTCGAACTGCAAACGAAGGCAGAGAGCTGATGTCCCCAGCAGCAGGGCTGCCCGGGCTCAGGCTCTGCTTCCCTCTCCATCCTCAGCTGCGCAGGTCTAACCTGGAGCGGCAGCACAACCAGGGCGACGCAAATCATTATCACAACGAGGAGCTGGGAAGGCCAGATCTTTGGTGTCACATCTCCATAACCCACGGTGGAAAAGGTGACGATGCAGAAATAGAAGGACTTGAAGAGGGAGAGCTTCTCACCTGCTCTTTCTAAATGCTGGATGCCACAGGTCCTGGAGGGAGAAAGCACAGGTCGCAGCGAGTGCTTCCCTGCCCAGGAGACAGTGCCTGCAGCGCCTGCTGAAATCAGTGGAGAACCCTAGAAGGTGACTTACACCCACGTCCAAGGAGGAAATTTGTCTGTAACACACTGAGCAGCCACAGCCTAAAGGCAGAACCTCCTCTGGCTTCCCAGGTCACCACTGACATCCTGGTAATGCCAACCCGCCACAGCTGGGACTGTCCCACCCCACCGTGCCCTCCTGGACAGCCTATGACAGCCCAGCTCTGCCAGTCTCCCCTGGGACCTGCAAAGCTGCTTTCCCTAGATGAAGAAGGTGGTTTAGTGAAACAAAGAGCAACACTCACCCCGTGAAAACGAGACACAGGAGGGTGCAGATCAGAATGAGCACCTGGTTAAACATGGCAGACTGGGTCCTTTGTATGGCTCGGTGCAGGTCGTTCTGGGAAGAGAGGAGAGGGTTCTCACCAGCTCAGAGAGCCTGAGAGTAAAGCACTCCTCCGGGTACCAACTGCTGCCTTGCTGGCTCCAGCAATGCCCCCCAGATGAGGGTCAGCCCAGAATGTGGCCCTTGAAAAGGGATGTCCATGTCTGTGAGCAGGTCTGGGCTCTGCTTCTTGAGAGACAGCTTGAGAGGGTATGAGGGAATGGCTGGAATGTCTCGTCCTGCTGTAACACCATATCCCACGGACAGCCAGAGCCCATCCCTCTCAATGTACAGCCAACAGAGTCAACGTGGCTCAGACACGGAAGGGCTCCTGGTATACAGCAGGTTACAGCCCAACATCACCAACTGGCAAAGCCTCACCTCCCCCCAGCACCAAGTGCCAAAAACCTGCCGAGAGCCAGCGGCAGGCAAGGGGCCCCGTTCCCAGCCACACCACCCTCGGTGTCCCCAGAGCAGAGGGACCCAGGGCAAAAGGGGTGGGATGTGTCCAGTCACTCACAATCATGTTCTCCAGGGCGTACTTGGCAAGCCAGCAGTTCAGAAACACAGGAATGAATAAATTCCGCAAAGGAGGCCAGAATATCTATGAAAGCAAAAGTTACTCGCAGAAAAATCCATGTTCTCTACCAGAACAACCCATAAACAGCCCATTCGAGCGCTGTTGGGAAGGACCCATCTCCAAACTAAGCACCAGCCTCTGCAGGGGCTGCCACCAAAAGCAGCCCCGCTCCCCCAGCTGCAGTGGAGCAGCTGAAAAGGGAGGATGTTTTTTGGGATAACACTTCAGAAAAAGTCATTGTATTGAAAAATATTGAAGCAAAAATTCCCTGCCAGCTTTAAATACTGCTTGGCCAGACATCCCTTTATTCCACCACCACAACTACAGTTTTACTGAACTTAAAGCTGCTTTAAAACATCACCGGGAAACACTCACTGTGATAATAAATGGCACCGTGTTGATCATCTCAAGGATGAACGAGATGCGAAAAATCTGTTCCCAGATGTTCCCCTGAGGAATTATAAACAAATAATAATTAAATAAGCTTAAAAATCTGCCAAACGGTAATTAAAAAGCTCCCACTCTGCCACAGACCCCACGAGATGGGGGAAGTACTCCAGAGCAGCCAGAGAGACGCTCCGGTTTGCCTGCAGGAGAGATGCGGTGCTGGTGGCAGACACGCTGTGGGCAGTAACACCTTCCCAAACTGTTCAGTGCTTTCCACAGTCACAATGTCCTTCTGTCCATCCCTGCTGCTGCCCAAAGCCAGGGGACAGCAAGGCTTCATGCAAGGATGGAGAATGAGAGTGACTGATACTGATCCTGGCACTCAAACCAGCAGAATCACAGAATTGTTTTGGTTGGAAAAGATGTATAAGATCATCAAGTCCAACCATTAACCCAACACTGACAAGTCCACCACTAACCCATGTTCCTAAGCACCACATCTACACGTCTTTTAAATCCCTCCAGGGAAGGTGACTCTGCCACTGCCCTGGGCAGCCTGTTCCAATGCTTGACCACTCTTTCAGTGGAGAAATTATTCCTGATATCCAATCTAAACCTCCCCTGGCACAACCTGAGGCCATTTCCTCTTGTCCTGTCACTTGGTACTTGAGAGATGAGACTAACACCCACCTTGCTACACCTTCCTTTCAAGGAGTTGTAGAGAGAAGACACAGAGCCTGAGCCTTTTCAACCAACTGTCCCAGAGACCCAAGGAGATGCCATTTGTTAAGGTCACTTTTCTTGGCCATTTTAAGGGGCTTTGATCCAAAAGAATCAGCCTGTGCCTCTCCCTGTCTGGCCTGGAGCAGTGCCTGCTCCCTCCAGAGCAGCAGACCTTGGCATAAGCAGGGGCTCAACTCCAGGTCTTCAGCGGTAGGAAACTCAATGTGCGTCCATCTGGCCCCTCAAAAAATCATAGAATCCCAGAACAGTCTGGGTTGGAAGCGACCTTACAGCTCATCCAGTTCCAACCCCCCTGCCATCAGCAGGGACACCTTCCACTAGACCAGACGGCTCAAAGCCTCATCCAAACTGGCCTGGAACACTTCCAGGGAGGAGCAGCCACAGCTTCTCTGGGCAACCTGGGCCAGTGTCTCACCACCCTCACAGTGAAGAATTTCTTCCTCAGATCTCATCTCGATCTCCCCTCTTCCAGTTTAAAGCTATCACCCCTTGTTCTCTCACTCCCTGCCCTTGTCAAAAGTCCCTCCCCAGCCTTCCTGGAGCCCCTTCAGGTACTGTAGAAAAGCAGTGACCCTGTGTAAAACAGGTCTGAATAGAAAGGAAGGTGGGAAAAGAAGAGATTCCCCAGCTCTGCTCTGCCAAACACTTATCCAGCAGCCCGAGGGGGAATGAGAGAGGAAAACAGCCACAGCCAGGTGAGACATCACCAAGACACACGCCCTCAGGACGCTTCAGGCTCCACACAGCTCAAAGACAGAAATGAATTCATGGCAGGGGGTCAGACCCAGACTGTGCATCAGTGTCCACCGCGCACCCTGGGCACTTACCTTGTAGCTGAGATAGATGAGCAGCATGGTCTCCAGAAAGCTGATCAAAGCTATGCTGACCTGCAGAGACAGACAGGCAGGGGCTGCTGAGGGCTCGCTCGACGCGTCGTCAGTCGATCAGAGCTCTGCCCTGCGTATCAACCCCCGAGATATTCACCCAGGGCCACGTGGCTGCTCCCAGCAGAAGCCCCAGCTCATTTTCTGCTCACCCAAGAGAACCCGTTGCCCCTCGCTGTTGTTTGGCAGAGAGTGCCCAAAGACCTGCTGGCAGCAGAGCTCAAAGCCCAGCTCCTGCACGAGCATGCCCGAGGGCTGGGCACTCACCTGCACAGCCCACAGCGGCATTTTTCTATCCACCCAGAAGATATGTGACCTGCAAAGAGAATTCAAAATGGATCTAAACTGTAGCCCAACCAGTAGTGCCTTCACCCCCCACCGACTGCAAACCTGAGGCCATCACTGATGCAGGGTCCAGCACAGGCCTGGCACTGGTGTTCTTTACCACACCCTTTGTTCCAGCAGCCTCTGCTCTGGGAATAAGTCATTCCCAAGGGCGCAGCCACAGGCACTTGGCCATTGATTAGATCCTGGGATGCTGCTCCACATTCCTCAAGCAGCCCCATGATCAAGAAATGGCCATGGGCAACTGCCAACCCCCACCATCCCCATCACTGCACTCCCACATCCTAGCAGAGCTGGAACCCAGCACCAGAGCAACTCTTGACTCACCAGTTTATCTCCATGGACTGGTTGAACGCTGTGTAATTCTGCTTTTCGCATTCCCAGCTAGGAGAAGAGAAAGACAAAGCAGGGGAAAGCAGTCAGCGGTGGGGAGGAAGAAAAAGGGGTGCTGGTGTGGACTCCTCGGGTTCATGGGGTGTCCCCGCCGCTCTGTCCTGATCATAGAATCATAGAATCATGGAATCATTAAGGTTGGCAAAGACCTCTAAGATCATCAAGTCCAACTGTCAACCCAACACCACCATGCCCACTAAACCATGTCCTCAAGTGCCATGTCTACACATTTTTTGAAAACCTCCAAGGATGGTGACTCCACCACTGCCCTGGGCAGCCTGTGCCAGTGCTTGACCACTCTTTCAGCAAACAAACTGCTCCTAATGTTCCTCTCCTGGCACAACTTGAGGCCATTTCTTCTCATCCTATCACTTGTTACTTGGGAGAAGAGACTGACCCCCACCTCACTGCAACCTCCTTCCAGGGAGTTGTAGAGAGCTAGGTCTCCCCTCAGCCTCCTTTTCTCCAGGCTCAACAACCCCAGTTCCCTCAGCCGTGAACTCATCACACTTGTGCTCCAGACCCTTGCTGATTCTGGGGGAGGCCCCTGGACAACACTCCCTCAGGTCCCAACACACATTGGTCCCTATAGCCAGGGCTCTCCGCAGGAGCTGCTGCTCTCTCTGGGCTAAACCTGTCCAAAATACACATCCATGTCAATCCTCATTCTTACAGATTTGAAACCACTTTTGGACAATGCAGATGTACTCGGTAGTCTGCAACCTTTACAAAGAGCGAATCCAATTGCTAATTCTCCTGGCTCTTGAAAAATAAAATGCCCCACGCTGTACATGAGCTAAACAAAGCAAGGACACATTAAAAATAGGCTTATACTGAACCCAGAGCAAAGCTGATGCCTGTAATCATCTGTCACCTCAGGGATCTAAAGAGCAAAACATATTTCCTTCTCAAACACTTAAATGAGATTTAGCATCAGTGTCTTCAAGGGCATCAGGATTCAGAAAATACTGGTGTGGTGATGCCCTGCAATCATGAGCTCTTGCCTGTGTCTGAAGGCCATGCCGCACCGCTGACCATTAGACCAGACACCACTTGGAAATGAACATGATGGTGAATTCTTCCTCCACCTTCCCTGTCATCCACGGGGTTTGAGCAGGGAGCAAAGCCCACCAGACCAGCCAGTTTGGTTAAATTGACAATGCCAACAGCTGGAGTGAGAAAACCCATCCACTGTGCATCTTCACAGCCCCACGTAGCTACCATCACACTCCCCAGTGCATGGGGTGATGCGGGGACGGCGGTGGCACTCACCAGCCTACGCCCTCCTCCGGGTTGTCCAGCAGGACGCGGACGATGTACAGGAGGCAGGTGAGCAGCTTCAGCGAGAAGTTGAAGAGCCGGATCCTCAGGCCTGTGGCAGAGGGGAGCACGGCGTGGGCCAGGCACCCCATGTACCTCAGGCACCCCGGGAACCCTGCACCCTGGGCACCCCGTGCTCTCCAGGCACCCTGTGTATCCTAGGCACCTCATGCAACCTGGGCATCCCATGGACCCTGGGCACCCTGAGCACCCCACATGACAGCCTCTCTAGTTCCCCCACAGCTCTGCAGGGCCCCTGGCACCCCAGGACCCTGCTGAGCCCCAGGGGAGCTGCAGGAGGCCCAGGGCAGCAGATAAATGCTGCTCACACGTGGCCCAGGGCTCTACACGTCCTACCCAGTGTCAGATATAGAGGAGACTAACGCAGAAATAAATACCGATGAGTCAGCTCCTCGCTGGCCCCAATAGATGTGAGAGGCAGGAGGGAGCTGCTGGAGCGCATCCCCCTCGTTAGCAGACACCCATTAAGAAGCTCCAGACAGGCATGGCCAGGGCTCCTCGCTGCTCACCGCGCTGCAAACAGCTCGCAGGAGGAGGGACGGCGAGCAAAAGCCACTGCTTTATCGGCTCTCCCTCCCCAACCAGCTCATCGGGTTATTACTCAAATTACCAGTGAGAAATTTATCACATTTTCATTAAAAATTTCCCCGTGGGCACCCTGTTGTGCTGTGCTCCAGCTTTTTAACAAGATGTCAGGATGCAAGGAGGAAAAGAAAATGTGAATTTATAAATTAACGAGCCGACTCCCTCCAGACAGCTAATGACATACTGGAGACAGAAAATAAAAACACCATTAGTCAAGTGGAGGCTAATGCGGACGGCTGAAGCAGGAGGGGGTAACTCAGCCTCCGCCTCGGCCGTCCCCACAGCTCCCCACACCGGGAGCATTGTCACCTCCATGACAGGGACATTTGCTCCCTGACCCCTCTGGGCAGCTCCTGACACCCACCCTGCTCCTGGCCAACTTGTCCCAACTGGTTCCCATGCTATTTGTCCCCAGCAAGCAAAGGTGGCAGGCAGCGTCCCCTCCTCCCCGTGCAACCCCGTCCTCTCCAAACCAAGTTGGCCAACAGAAAGGCCAAGAGGCAGCAGCGGGAGCCCTGGGCTGGGCAGCCAGCGCTGGGGACACTCGGGGAGACAGCCACCAGCAGATGGCAATGGCTTCTCATCCCGGGAGGACGGAGCACAGCTCTCCAGCCACCACAGGGTTTGGTTTCTCCCGGCAGATGCTGGGGCTCCAGGCTCGGAGCACTCACTCGATCGCTGGTTTTTGATGAAGAAGAGCTTCAGCCGCTCCTTGAAGGTGTTTTCATTCACGTAGAACTCGACCTGCACCCTGTGGGGAAAGCACCCAGAAGAGTCCGTCAGCAGGGTGGGACGTCAGACCCAGAGCCCCCCAAGAGCCCTGTCCCCCCCATCCCAGGTGGGTGATCCCCCAAAGTAGCCCACAGCAGACCCCAGGCTCAGTCCTCAGCTGCTCCCACTGTACCAAATCCCTGGTACCACCAGCCATGAGCACCAAGACGCGGAGTATCAACTACCAAAGCAGCAGATGCGACCTGCAGCACCAGGTCCATTTTGGGTTAAGGGCTTTGTTTTCATTCTCGTGCAACCAGCTGACATCAGACTGGCAAACCTCTCCTTTCCCACATGCTTTACAATGTTCAAAGCCTTGCAGAAAACCAGTGGCCTTGGAGCAGTCTCCCCAGCAATGTTCCATCTGCTCCAACCCTTCACAGCTGCAGCAGAGCAAGAGCTGGGGAGGGCAATGTCCCCAGTACACTCATGACCTGGCTCTGCCCAGGTAGGAGCAACGTTCAGCATCAAAGCCGTTAAAAAACAAATCTGATCTAAAAGGAGAAAAATTCCCTTTGTTGCTAAGATACCACATTCGGCCATTCCAGAAAAACCCAGGAGCTGCCAACCAACTCCAAACGTCGCCAGTGGCTTGTGTCACCAGGACAAGGCACCGCAGCAGAGGGCTGCTTGCGAGGGCACTTCGCAGAAACCAGCCAGAAGGAGCCACAGGTGAAACTGAAAATGTCCCCTCCACCGCTGTGACCACCATGGTCACTTCTTCAGCCTCAGCTGCCCTGGTCTCCATCGCTGACCCCTGTGCACAGCCCTCCTGCTGCTCCCCATGTGCTGGCAGGACGCCCACGACCATGTGGATGGGGAAAAGCCTCACCAAGGCTGGAGGTTCCTCACCACGGATGTCAGTGGGGTCCAGGATGAAGCAT
>NW_010340552.1:18995-24341 GCF_000700745.2 Antrostomus carolinensis
TCAGCTCATCGGCCCCCCACCTCTCCTATCTCTAAACGCCCACAGCCCACAGCAAACTCCCTTATTCACACCAGGCAGGGTTACAAATTCCAGGCTAAGACAGATTGTGCCCTGCTGCTCCGGCTTTAGACTCCGAGCAAGACAAAGTCTGTTGATTATCCTTACAGTCGATAACGGATTTAAGTGCAAACGAATTAGCCCCTTCCCCTATTCCACTCTATTCAACAAGTCTCTTCAGTAAGTGCTACCACTATTACTAGTTTTTAAACTGCTTGGAAGATGGTCATCAAGATCCCATTAATCAAGCATATTACCGAGCCCAGGCACAGACCAAGGCGAGCAAATTCACAGCGACAGTCATTAAATCTACAACCCCATTTTACTGTGCAACCCCGGCGCACACGCAGTGCCGGCTCCAGCCGAGCGTGCTGCCTGGCACACGCCACCAAATCGTGATTTATTGGAAAGCAGCTGCTACTTCCTCTGACAGAGGCATAAACAAATATTTACTGAGAGTTCACGCCGAGCTGATGTGGCAGCAAATTGGGAAGGGGTTTTATGAGACCCCCATTGCTCAGGGTCCTCTGATGCAGCACTGGCACCCGCTGGCATCTCACCAGCCTGACCGCTTGTGGGGAAACCACCCGGCGTGTAAAAAGCATAGCACACCCTTGAGAGCTTCTCATGTTTTTATCATCAGGTTGAAAAGTCAGGTTTTTAATTTACAAGGCTTTTATGTACAAAAAGCCAACGCACAGAGAGAAACTCATCCCCTCAGGCACAATAGCTGGGATAAAATCTGATACGGGTTATCAAACTGTGCGTGCTGCTGCCATAAGGCAGTAACTGCTCTTTGGCTTAACCTGCTGCGGGGTGACGCAGTGGGGACTGTGGTCTGGTCTGGGGGCTGGCAGGGACAGGGTGACAAGCTGGGGGTGGCTGATGTGCTCTGGGAGCCTGACCCTCAGCATCTCCCACTGCTGCTGGAGCAGCACAGCCCGGACCAGGCACAGCCAGGGGTGTGACGCTCCCATGTGCGGGCAGAGCCGAGGGGCTCCGTGCTGCAGGGTCATCTTGTCCCCATCGATGGAGTCAGAGAGGAAAGAAATCAGGAGCCTTCACTGGGAAGCAAATGTTGAGCTCTTGTCACCCACCTGCAGGCAAGTCCCCTGCACCAACACGCGGGGAGCGAGCAGAACTGAGAGCGCTGGCTCAGCCAGCACCACGCCTTAGGAGCGAGCAGCCATAAAGGCAGAGCTGTGTAAGCACAGCTTTAATAGGAGTTAAAATTCATCGCTTCCAAAGCCAGGCTTGGCAAATCATTTATCAGTATCAGGGAATAAATCAGCCGCCGTAACTGCTCACAACACTGCACACAGAAGCTAATTGCTCCTTCTCCTTATTAAAAATACCCAGGAAATGCTGGGAACTGGCCATCAGCTCTGTCATGGGTGTTGGGCACCCAATTCATCAGAGTCCCCGAGGATGAAGCACATGGAGGAGAAGGAGACTTCAGGGAGCACAATTCCTCTCCCAGACATTCGCTTCCCTACCAAAGAAACAAACAGCGATATAAATCTCTGTCACCAGACAGATGGTTTGCTGATCTATAGCGCTGCAGCCCACCATGAGACTATGAATATAAACACTGATGGAGAAAAGAACAGAATGATTGGAAGAGATCTAACTTTTTCTGACAAAGTACCCCATGTATCCATCCGTCAGAACGGCCACAGGAAGAAGAAACATTTGGAAAGCAACCGAGGCGGATCTCGGGGGTGAAGGAGGGTGTTTATCATCACAAAGAGTGGAAAGAATAAAAGCAAGTAGAAAAAAAACATGTTCCTGTGTAGAAAATCTGCCCTCAGTGCCCACAGCCCTCTCCAGCACTGGCACCCACTCTGCAGGCACCAGGTCAACCCCACACCCCAGAGCCGACCCACGGCTGAACGGGTGGTGGCTTTTACCAGGCAGCAGCAACCAGCAGGAAGTGTCAAAGCTCCGACTCTATTTCCAGCTGCAGGAAGGAGATTATATCATCTAAAACCTACCCTTTAATTTTGTTGTCAAGAAATTAACTTCAAATAAAAATCAAGCTAAACTCTGACTGCATTAACCACCCCAAAACACCCACCCTGACAGGCTCTGCCTTCACAGCAGCTCAGCCAAGGTGGTCCATCCAAACCAGCTCCTCCCCGTTGCCATGGCCAGGAAGGCATCCATTTAGGAGACCAACTGGAAGAACAAACAATCTGAACTTGTAAACCCCTGGAACAAAGGACTCTTTTGTGTCAGGACACACTCCAAGTGTCCTGGTTTTGTCCACATCAAGGATGTGGACAATGGCAGGAGAAGATACTCAATAAGGGAGCAGGGGGTGGAGATGCCCTGAACCTTTCTGAGAAATGTCTCAAACACTCACAAAATGCAAAAACCCCGAAGCGAGACCCTCTGAGCTCCATCCTGAAACGAAACTGCTAGCATGGCACTGGGGAGGTCTGTGATGAACAACGACCACAAAAGGGGAACACAAGCTCCAGCAAATGGGGACTCCAGAACCAGCTTACCAGTTCGACACCAGGACCAACACCAGAATCAGGACTGGTGACATCTCTCTGTCTCTATCTTCTTCTCTCTTTCTCTTTTCCTCCTTTCTTTCTCACAACATAAGATATGAACCCCACGCAAGTGCTGAATAATAACTGACTCCGTACCTAATTGTATCCTCTCAGCTCAGAGACTGCTAAAGAAATTTGACTGAATAAATGTGTCTATTTACAGATCGGTGCTGTCGCACCTTTATTCCAATCAAGGGGATCAGTGAAGCTGAGTCACATTTCCACCTCTCCTGCTATGGGAAAACTTTATGGGCAGGAGTCTGGGATTTCCCTCTTTCCTGCTATGGGAAAACTTTCCAGGCAGGAATCCAGGACGTGACAATCCCTCCCGCCGGCCGGGCAGCGCGGTGCCAGCCCAGGCTGGGCAGCAGCGAGGGGCACAGGCAGCACACGCTCTGTGGGAAGGGAGCAGGCAGCACGTTGGAGCAAACCCCCCCAGGTCACACAGATAATCATCACGGTACAAGTTCAGTTCCAAGCCCTCCGTTTGGAAGTGTAATTACCTCTATTATACACTTCATAATGCCCGAGCAATTGCATTTGCTTTGCTTGGTTACTTATTGTACTTCATTAATCTAAGATTAGAGGCAATTTGTTCTAAGATTATGAACTCCTAAAAAAGTCACAACAGTTTGTTTAGAAAAGTGCAGGATGCAAGACCAGGATGAGCACAGCCCAGCTCACTGGCATGAAAATAGACACGGAGGAGCACAGCCCCGGCTCCATGCTTGTCCCCTCCCCAGGGAGCTGGTGACAAACACGCTCCTTTTAAAGACAAGTAAACCACAAAAAATAGGAACCCACGCGCAGCCCCACGCCAGGGCTCACCGACACGGGCAGGGCAGGCAGGGGCGGGGGGACAGAGATGTCCCCTTGAGCTCTGTGTCCCCAGACACTTACATGGGCAGTTGGGCACAGGCAGCTCCTCTCAGGTCCCCACGGCATGTGACAGCCACTGGGCATGGCCTGAAAACTGAGACGGCTCCAAAATCCACCGGCCAGCCAAAGGAACAAGCTGACACCCCTGCGCTGGGACACTGCCCAAAGCCACCCAGCTGCTTTCCATGGAGGGACTGAGGTGCTCAGGGTGCTTTTGCTATGTTTTATAACAGAGACTTCTTGCCATGAGAAGTGTATCTTCAAATAAATATGGCTCTTGAAAGACAAGGAAAAAAAACCTCAGTGTCTCTCCGCAGCTCCAGTCCTTGCTCTCACATTCTGGCTGGCTAGGAAATGTCATTCTTGTCCCAGGAAATTTCTCAAGACACTTCCCCCACCATGTAGCGGGATACAAACAAGACTCTTCAGAGATTTGAGGGGAAAAAACCCCACAACCAACAAAACCCCAGAAATCTCTGCAACTGGTGGCCAACACCCACTTCCAGTGAGACCCCACGTCAGCCCCCTGCCCCGGCTCAGCCCAGAGGACAGCTGCCAGCTCTCCTGGTTCCCTTCAGAGATGCTCTTTCCTTCTTCCCACCATTTCCTTGGTGGTAACAGGCACTTGGGTACCAAAGCTACAGCAAGAGAGGCAACACCGAGTGAGGTCTGTGTACTGAGCATCACGGCTGTGATCTCTGCGTTTCCCATCCTCCATCAATCCTGGGGTGAGCAGAGGATGGGGGGCAGCTATGGCCCTTCCCACCGGAGCCCCCAGCTCGCTGAGCCGCTCCCAGCACAGGGCTTTGGGATGGAAAGGGGGGAACAGCCACACAGCTGTGTGTGTACAGAAAAACGGGACGCCTGCCAAGGCGAGAGCAGGGAACAGGCTGCCCCCGCGCTCAATAAGCAGTAATTGAACAATTACTCAAAGGAGGAGGGGTGTGGGTTTCAACAAGGCTGTACCGGGCTCAACACTGGTGAGCCTGCAAGGAAACCGCTTCATGGGGCTGCACAGCTCCGGGGGGGGACATCTCCTGCCTCTCCACTGTCCCCAGGCACCAGGCAGCCATGGGGGGACCAGCCCACAACAGGGGCAAATCTGCCCCTGGTTCTGCTTCCCTGCCTCCTCTGCTGCTCCAACCCGGACTGTGGTGCCTGCAGCGGCTGCGCTCCATCCCTCACCCCTCACCGTGCTGGGTTTAGCCTGGCTGGATACTGGGAATACAATTATTTCTATTCTAACAAAACCAGAACTGCTGGGGACATGCACAGGTTCACCCTTCCTGCCAAGAAGCCGGGCAGGACCGATGCTGCCCTGTTAGCTGAACACAGCTGGGCACCCGGCCGCTCTCCCACCAAGCCATGTAGCACTGGCAGCACATTCACCAGCACCCTGCCCAGGAGCCTTCCTCCATGAATATCTCAGCTTCTCCAGGGGGTCAGCAAACAGCCCCAAACAACTCTCGCTGCAGCAGCTTCTCCAATAAATCACCGGTGCATTTTTAAACAAGAAAGCACAAAGCAACCAGAGATTGAGAGCCAGGACATCACGTTGCAGCAGGGGAGGTTTAGATTGGATTTTAGGAACAATTTCTCCACTGAAAGAGTGGTCAAGCATTGGGACAGGCTGTCCAGGGCAGTGGTGGAGTCACTATCCCTGGAGGTGTTAAAAAAATGTGTAGATGTGGCACTTCAGGACCTGGTTTAGTGGGCATGGTGGTGTTGGGTTGACAGTTGGACTTGATGATCTTAGAGGTCTTTTCCAACCCTAATGACTCTATGATCACTTGATTCTCCCCACTCTGAGGGGCAGAGCCCCCAGGGCAACACTGCTGACTCATGGAGG
>NW_010340552.1:24357-25744 GCF_000700745.2 Antrostomus carolinensis
GGAGAAGGGCTGGTACCAGGAGAGCAGGTTTCAGCACCTGGGAGGTACCTGAGAGCACGTGGGAGACCAGTGGGAGACTCTGCATGCTCCAAAAAGCCCAATATTGCAAACAGGGGAAACCTGCCCATTTTCTACCAATCACTCTTGTCCCCCAGTCCTTAGTAGGTACAATACTGAAGCCACTGTCCCCTCATTCTGCAGAGTCCCAGCTGATCCCCATGGATCATGACAGCACCCAGCCCCGAGGTGCTCAGCACGTCCTGCAGTAGCATCTTGCAGGCACTGTCACAGCCACCATGTCACCATCACAGCCACCATGACACCAAACGATGATTAGCAAAACTGAGTCCCACACCAATAGACACATTACACTGGGAACCAGGATGCTGTGGCACACATTGCCCCAGGACCAGCTCAAAAACTTATTTCTTCAAGATTTTATGCATTTACCATGGGAATAAATTGGGAAAAAAAGCATTTCCTGCTTTATTATGGAGGGTGATTTTTGCCCAAGGAAAAGGAGCGATATTGCCAACCACTCTGCAGCAAATGAAACACAGCTGGATACAGGTAACGGCCTCCTGGCTCCAGCAGTAACACTGCAGTTTTATTTTTTGGGAGATAAAAAGCAAGCTTCAAGCAGCCACTTCTGGAAAAACTGCCCAAGACTAAGGCTGGTTTCACAGGCCAGTCTTCATGGCCACTTGTCTGCCCCACGGGATGAACGATGCCCTGGGCTCAGCGGCACAAGCACTCCTGGGTTGGCAGGACAGAGGCCGGGCAGGAGGGACCATGCTGAGACATGGGACACGGGTGTTGGGCAGCCTGGACACGCTGCAGGAAAGGCTTTACCAGTCTGTAGTGATGGAAAAGAAATCTGCTGATAGACTTCTTCTTTTTCCTTTTTTTTCCTTTTTTTGTATTAGGGAGAACACTGCAATGGAAATGGGATTTTTTATCAATTCTTTGTTCCCCGAAGGCAGCTCTAATCCCTCTCCAACTGCATTCAGCAGTTGCAGAGCTCATTTTCAGGCAGCAAAGTAAGCGCTGGAGGCAGCGGGGGTTGCTCTCAGGGGTTGGTGTTGAAGATCTCTCCGTGCAAGTGCCCTCGGTACCAAAGATACACGGTGGGGCCACCAGCTGGGGCACTGACCCTGTGCTCCCGACAAGGTGAGTTGGGCTCTGGGGTGAAGTGGGACACACTGCTCCGTCCCAGGGCTGCTCCAGTGCCTCTCCAGATGGGGATCCCTGGCTCGGGGCCATTCCCAGGGGACAGCCCTGCTCTGGGTAATGTCACACGTGTGTGTGGCAGGAAGGTGGCACAGGGTGAGCACAGCTGAGAGGAGCCGGGGAGCACCAAGGGGCTCCATGCCATGGCCAAGTACAA
>NW_010340553.1:0-17519 GCF_000700745.2 Antrostomus carolinensis
GGGATCTTATCAATGTCTATAAATATCTGCAGTGCGGGGGCCAAACTGATGGGGCCAGGATCTTTTTGGTGGTGCCTGAATGGGCAATGGGCAAAAACTGGAACACCAGAAGTTCCAGACAAACTTACGGAAAAACTTCTTTACAGTGAGGGTGACAGAGCACTGGAACAGGCTGCCCAGAGAGGCTGTGGAGTCTCCATCTCTGGAGATGTTCAAAACCCACCTGGACACTTTCCTGTGCAACCTCTTGCTTTAGCAGGGGGGTTGGACTAGATGGTCTCCTGAGGTCCCTTCCAAACCCTACCATTCTGTGATTCTGATTTTGCTTTCCTATCAGCATTGACTGGGTATGGACCTAGCAGTTATTATTTAAAAATAAATTGCTGATATGAGGTGCAACGACAAGTTGCAATCTTCAGAACTACAAGAGTAGCCAATGAGAGCTTACTTTATAGACTTATAACTTGTGAAATCATAGACTTTGTCCTGCATTACATGTGCCTAACATATAATTGCAAAATTCACAGCAGCTTGGAAAAAGATCTCAAGATACTAAGAACAAAACCAAAACTTCTCTAACCAACTTTAAGCATAAGTGTAATTAGGAAATTGGTCTTCAGCTGCAAAATGAAAATGTAATACTGCAAGCACAAAGTTGTCCAGTAAAACATATTCATTGTATCAAATGAAGGATATGATAATTACAATTCCATAAATCTGAAAAGTAATGAAATAGAAAATAAACAGCCAATAAAATATGAACAATTTGGAAAAAAATAATTCAAGCTATTACTTCTGAAATACAAAATCATATTGGTCTCATTAATCAGTTCAGTGTGTTGCATTAATGAATGGAAATTACTTCCAAGTAAGGTGTTTCTTTTACAAGGTAGTTTCTCCTACGGAGTCAATGTGTATCCTTTCTACATACTGAGTAAGAAAACAACAAAAGAAAATATCTGCAATTAAACAAATTAAAGAGGAAGGATTATAATACTAAATGTGAAACCCACTCTGTTTTTTTTTCTTTTTTCTTTTTTTTTTTAAATCTCTTTATGTGATTGATTGTAAATTTTAATATACACTGGGTAATTTGCATTGTTATGTTACACAGTATCTTTCTGCACCATACATGTAATGACAACATACTGAACATATGGTTGAGAAATACAATTGAGAAATTCCTAGACTGATAAACTGGGAATATAATGACAAGCAGAATTCTCACAAGTTTCTAAAATATCACAGGAGAAAACAATTTTAAGTTATTTTCCTTGTGCTTTAAGAAAAGAAACTTTTTGTGGGGGCGGAAATAACAGCCTCTAGGCAATGAAATCCCTTAAAAATGCAAACATCTGGAAAAGGAAAAAACAAAGCACAATGGTAAATACATAAAGACAACCACTAAGACTTGTCAAAGATGCTTCTACTGGCATGTAAGAGAATTAAAAAACACTGAAGAGAGAATAGTGAAGGATGTTTAAAAATAAAAACTAAAAAAAGAGAGAGAAAAAAGATTGTCAAGGGAAGGATGAAGGCACCCAAGAGAAACTTCTGCCCTAGGACATAAAAGCAGCAACTAGCCTGTTTTTGCTATTTGCTTCAAAAAGTATTCTGTTTTGTTTCTTTTGTTTTGGTTTGGTTTTTTTACCACGTTCCAGGGTGCCTCAGAACTAAATTGCCCATATTTGCTTTCCTTTAAAGTAGACTGGTCCCATCCACGCTACTAGAGCATTGGAAGAGATCCTGGGATCGGTTACCTATGACACAGACATTCACCTGCTCTGTGTTACGATGCCAGCTAATTCCCTCTGATCATTCAAGCCCTTTGGAAACCACCAGCACAACCAGAGTTCTGGTTTGCAGGGCTGCCGTACTTGTGCTGTGAGGGTATGTGGCTGAGGGCACTGTGCACCTTCAAGTAGATGAGAAGGCACATCAGGACCACTTAGATGCTGCTGGATGACTAGTTAAGATACTGGGAGCAGAACTATTGAATCAAATGCTGGGCAAAATTACTGAGCTTCCTCTGAGGAGATACATAGCTCCTCCACTCCAGAGGGACTCTTAGGTGTGACTGCACTTGCATGCAATGTGGGAGTCACCAAAGCAGTGGTGTGCACCTACACACAGTAATTTTTTGTGAAAGCTTCCATGCACTAGATAAAATGCTGATTGTTTTTCCCAGTATGTCTAATTCTCTCTATCCATTGTCCATCAATTAATGATTCATCGCACATGTAGGCACAAACGCGTCACCACCATTGCAATCATGTCCTGATGCCACTCTAATATTATGATCCTTCCACTTATGCAAAAAGCAATCTTTTACATACAGTGATACTGTTGAAGTCCTACTTGCCGACTGCCTGTCACCTCTTGGACAAAAATACTTTTTCTGATGGGATTACCTGAGCATGAAACACTACAGTTCCTAAAACTGCTTTCAATAATTCCTTTATATCATTAATCTCTTCAGAGAAAACTGCAATCCCAAACCTAACTTTAAAAATACTATCTAATAACATTAACAAAATTCTGGGGTGAAAAAATATAAGATCCTTATTTCTAAAACATATTAATTTCTATACCTATCATTAGATTCAGCTACTTAAAATCTAGCTGTTTGCACAATACTGTGCATTGTGAGCAAGAGTACAAAACTGCATAAAGTGGAAATAAAAGAGATTGAGAAACTTGCTGGGGCAAAGCACAAATCCAGATGTTAACTTTCACACAGTGAGTGTGATGAGCCACTCGATCTCAAACTCACATTAAAGACTGTGGCATTTCAGGTTAAGTGGGAACATTTCACCAAGAAGTCTGAAATCAGCTGTTCTCTATAGTAAAAGTGGTCACATTTCTGGAAATTAGCACCACTATTGGTACCAACATCTCTTTCATTTCTGCTTTTAACCATCTTATAAGGATATTAAGGTATCCAGAAATATCTCAGTTCCCTGGGGCAGGATGAGTAGCCCAGCACCCAAAAGGTTAAGATTATCCTGCACTGTTTAAACCAGCTGAGACTGATACTTTTCTGTATCTTTAGCTCCCATTGTCCTCTCTGCAGCTGCAAATTCTCCCAATAAACACATCAGCCATCAAAAGAATAGTCTGCTGGGGTTTTTTTCATCAATTTTTATCCCTTCTAACAGCTTCCTGCTGCAAGAGCATAAATGGGATCAGAAGTAGGTGAGATTTTAGTTTTATTCCCAATTATAAAGGAACTAGACTTTTTATAAGCGTTCATGTTTGTGTTTTTGCTGACTCGTCTACAGATGGCTGGACTATAATCAGAACAGAAAAGAAGGGTTAAAGAAAATTCTGGATAACGAGGGCTGTAATATGTATTAGAAGCATAATTTTTATTTTTTGGTTTCAAAAACCATACATGCTGTATAGCATTCCATTCCTTTAATGTGAAGACACTAATATTTAAAAAGGAAATACGACATGGTTACTTTAATTATGTAAAACTGTAATTGGTATTTATCGCATAGGGCTTCAGAGGGATAGAAGCATGGGATGGAAAGCTGATTTTTTCATTAAATACCTGCCCCAAGGCAGATACATTCTGAACAAAGCACCTTTTCATGAGATATACCTGTCCCATGGAGAGAACAACAAAGAGAATGAGGAAGGGGAGGTAGGAAGCCTGAACAAGGAGAGAATTACATGAAAAGAGTCCATTAGAAAAGAGAAAAAAAGGATAAAAGAGAAAGTAAGAAGTGGGATGGAGTGGCATGGAATGGTCTAATAAAGGTTAAATGACTTAATCAATAAGAAAAAGAAGCCTTCAAAGGGGCAAAAAGAGGGAAAGGAGAAAATTAAAAGAACACACTTAAAGGATGAGAAGGATTAAAACTAAGATGGAACAAGAAGAAAAAAAAAAGTCTCTTCAAAAAATGGGAAGGAAAAAGCAAAAAAATCACGTCCATGCATACAGAACACTTCAGGAAGCAAAAGGTTCATGCCCATTTGCATCTGTTGTGTCGTATATTTGACTATATGGCACTCCTCAGCACTTATGACTGCTTAAGGAGCATTAAAAAATAAGTCAGCAGGGAGGGAGGTAAGGGCAGGTGAGTCCAGGATGCTCTCTACTTTCTCATCTACACTTGAGCTCCTCCCTGCTTTGCCTCAAGGTAGCTACCAACAGTTAGGCTCAGAAAGAGCTTGGAACATCTCCCTGCCTATTTTTCCAAGGTGAGGGGTGGTATCAGAAAAAAATGTCCTCTAATCACTTGCATATGCTCCTAGTGGAATAGGGGATTCATGCCTGCCTCTCCGTAAGAGATCTGAACATTTGACAACACCAGAAATTGATGTGGGGTGGCAGTCTCCATTATTCATTAATTTACTTTTCCACATGGAGGAACCATGCTTACGATGCCTGCTGACACTCCTCAGCAGTAACGTAGCAAGGGAAACCATCACTCATACTACGGTAAATAACGAATACACCAAGAAAAAGGAAACGTATTTTCTTGTGCCTTCTGCGGATTCAAAATCAAAGGCTTCGATGCATCACCACGTGGCTTCGCCCATATCTCATAGTCACTATTAACAGACAGATAAGTCAAGGGGCAACTTCTTTCCCTTCAGAGATTCAAATAGTGTAATGGGAAGAGAACACTACTTTAGGATTATTAACCCACAAAGCAGCAGCAGAGCTTTGCTCTTGGAGGAAGAAATCATGGTAAAGAACCTGTTTGATACTTATGTCTGCAGAAAGCACATTTTCAAGTGGTGGAAATACTAGGCCTGCTACTATTTTTTTCCCTTGCAACTCAACATTTCCCAAGGACCCAAACAGAACTAGAGCAGCACTGATGAGGCAGCAAGAAAGCAAGCACTGAATCTTAAGGTTCCCATACTTTGTAACTCTTAAGAGCTTTTCCCAAAGGCCTTCTGCAGATGCTATTGAATTGTTCAAGTCTTTTTAATCACAGGAGTATGCTTTTCACGTTTCTTTAAATACATTTTAAGTTCTGTTATAATCACATGAGTGCCGTAACAGGAACCAGAAACATAAGCATACAGTAGCTACAACTTAAGTCTGCCAGGATTTAAGCCTTTATTTGTACTTGTGTAAATTGAGAGTCACTAATTATCATCATTAAGATGAAAAGTTAGTGTATTGATTATAGACTATTTACTATTCACATTTTATCATTTCTGGATCAATGTCAGAGAAAAATTCTATACTACTAAGTATAAACAAAAAAGGCTAAAAATCTCTTTTCTTTCTCTCTTTGAACTTCTAGTGGAAGCAGCATCCTACCTATCACTCCAAAATATGTACATAAATATATGCTAGTTGAAAATTCCAGATGCAAAATTCACAGTCACCATCTGCTTCTTTAAGATATGACAGAACAGATTAAATCTGGGGCAAAACACCATACAAGAACATAAACATTGCTAAAGCATACATGAAGGATATGGAAGCTTCCCCAACTTCCCTAGAATGGAACTAGTACTACAGGATACTTACTTCTGGAGCTGTGTAGTTAAAATGCTCAAGTTTAAGAACGTTACTCCTTACTAGCTTGTATTTTAGCTGTCTTAAGGAATTTTCCACACACAAAGGGGAAAAAAAAATAATCTGGTATGTTGTGGCCATGATCATAAAAATATATTATATGGTAATGAAGCAAAACTGCATCCAAAATTCAAGCTTTAATCAAAAGAACTTCCAGATAAATTTATTTAACAGTATTTTGATCTGTCTGAGTATTACTAATGGTAAAGCAACTGGATAAATCTGGGCAGGCTGTACTGTTTTCCTCAGCTATTATTCTGCTCATCTTTTTTCTGCAACACTATCCATTTTAATGTCTAGCTAACAGTATAAATAAACTGCAATAGGGGAGGGAAGAATTTCCCTTTTAGGCTCAAAACAATGCAAGTACACTGGCTGATTCCTCCACCCTGCCCAGGAATGTCCCTCCAGGCCTCCTGTCCCAGAAGGCCTGCAAAGCAGTTTATTCTAGAAGGCTTTTTGGAAGAAAAGTTTTAAAAATATCTAACCCATCCTCCCTCGCTGCCTTCAGGATTATTGGCTTATGCACACAGTAGCCAGAATTCACTGCAATTAGGGGAGACAAGAAAGACTTTTAAATGGGAGACTAGATCAAAATAAGAAATAATCCAACTTGAGCAAGGAAGAGATCCATACTGATGCTGTGGAGCATTCTGATGCCAATTATTTTGAGCTATTCATACAGAACTGTAAACAAACAGAAAAATATTCCACATTACAAGCCACTGATTAAAGGCCTCGAGGAAATAGATCAGGAAGGGCATTTGAAGAAAAATATGGCAGTGAATTTTGAAAACTATACATTTCAGGATATAAGTAACAACCTTATAGTGTATCTCTTGAAAAATGCATCACAAAGACTTGAAAAAGAAGTATTATCTTTGAATTAGCCAGGTAAATATGCCAAAAATTATGCATACCTGGAGACACGCAAGATCTAAAGGACTTGGAAACTGAAGCTTATGAGGAACCAATTATTGTTTCTATCAGTGGATACTTTTTATCTGACCATCATTTTATACACTGATGTCAAGAAAATTAAAATGGTGAAGTGCTTCCTTCTAATTTTTCAGTACCAGTGAAAATTACTTTTAAGTTAATTAATGGAAAACATATCTTTGGACACTTATCACACATTTATAATCACAAGCAACTTCTTTACTAATATATCACTGCTTTAAGAAACTGTATCTTCCAGCTTTTCCATTTTTATCACACCCATCTAGAATGCCTGCTGGCAAATCAGCAGCATGTTGGAAACGAGTTAAAAACATGAAGATATACAAGTGTGAATTTCCCAAAGTCTGTTGCTCCCACTATGCTATATACTTTTGGCCAGTAAAACAATGTAAGTACTTAGCTCCAAAACCGCATGTTGCGCATCTCATCCCAGCAGCAATTACAGCAAAAGTCCAGCTGTAAAAACCTGATGGAGTTGCTGTGCAGATTCAGGGAATCAAAAGCACAATTCATTAGAAGTGCTTCGCTTGCTTTCAGAAGGATTTTCAATGCTAGCATCCACACAGAGAGGGGTGCAAAGTCACTCCTATCCTTGCCTTTTCACCACTTAACAGAGGACAAGATACCAGAAAGTAATCCAGAAACTCAAGAAATACTACAGACAGTACTTTAAACCTTTCCTGAACACACTGTAGGACACCACCGAGGAGAAAGAACAGAGTATACAACAAAAAAACCTTGTGGACTTTGCATTTAAGAATGAACAGAACAAGTCCCCTTATACCAACTACTAGCAACAAAATCAAGGGAAAGTTTTACCCTCTTTTGAGGCTTTCTAAATGAACTAAAAGATTGAAACAGCAGCAGCTGTTATTTTGTACTCAGTGATGGCCAAGTCAGCCTTCTGAATATTCAGCTATCATAAGATACATTTTTGACAAAGAAATTCTGTTATATATTGTTTGAATGGGTACTGCAGTGTTAAATTAAAGTGTAAAGAAAGGCACATAAAATAAAATTACCAGAATATTTCATGTGGAGTCTCCAGGTTATGGTAATGATGGGATAAGTTTACTGCTGATTGCTGCAAAACAGAGCATGTATCAACACAAAGATAAGTTGGACTGATGGCAGAATTTACAGTAACTGACTTCCTTTTAATTTGCAAGTACCCTGCACTTAAGAGTATTTCCAAATTGAGGGCATTTTTTAATGACAAAGTATCCTGTTACATACACAGGACTGTTCTTTTACACTGTAACTGGCTGCTGTTATGGGATTTATCTTCAAGAGAAGAATAGCAATAAAGAGGCAAATTAATTCAGCTTTCTGCAACCATAGCAGGGATACTAGTGTAAACATACAGAATTCCCATGGAGAGAATATTTTTAGCCCTTTGTAATAAATGATCAGCAACTTAGCAGACAGAAACAACCCTCTTTTTTTTTTTTTTTTATCTCCTGGCTCAGAAAACATATCTCATACCTACGAATTCTAACGATTAAAATAATTATACCATTTACTTTGCTACATTCCAGTATGCATAGTCAAGTATGTAATGCAATAAACTATGCCTGAATGGTCTGTTTACCCCACAGCAAGTTACAAGGAAAAGTCTTCCCTCTTAAAGGACTTGTCTCTTTGGAGCGTGCAGGCTGGCAAAAAGCCAAGGGAAGCTGGTGCTTAAGCAACCAAGACTGAGCAGTGCCTGTGTGCATTGCAATCTCAGCCAACCGCAGTAAATGTTATTGGAGTTTTTGTGCTGTAAAATTGCTGCTTTCATGCCCACTGCATCTGACAATAGGAATCCTTGGCCTTGCATGAGAGGGGAAGGCTGATGTGCCTTCTAGTCAGATCTCTGCATCCTTAAAAAGTAGGGTTAGTACTCCTGTGTACTCCTAATGGGTTAGTGACAAAGAAATTCATGTCAATGCTATATCTAGACGCAGAAAGATATTAAATGGAGCAGCCTTTTGTGTATGAGGTAGAAGAGCAGAGAAATTATGCTTTAAGCACAGTCCTTAAGCTTTTAAAATCATTGGTAATATTTAAAAAGATAAAGGATGTTAAATTAAAGGTGCCAAATGTTTAGCTTTTTACTTTTCAAAGCAACCCGGAGATAAAATCTGTTTTCACAATCATCCAGTGCACATCTATTTATTTTTTGCTTAGTGACTCAAGCTCAAAATCCTCAGTATTTCTCCTATGAAAGACTGTGACAAGCATCTGCCAGCAGAATTTGTGAGAGTCCTGTTTACTTACAGCAAGCACTAAAACATGGTCCTCCAACTTACAGCAGCCAGAACAGAGTTCAAGTGGAAGCCAAAAGCCAACAAGCAGGCAAGTCAGATTTTTTATTTTTGTCAAATGCTCTATTTTTTTTTGCTACAGGGACTTTTTCAACCCTATAGAATAAAAAGCGTGTTGCAGTTGCACCACAATGACTTGACTCCTGTATTAACCCCCACTGGCACCTTCTGTTTAATCCAACAGCAACCTGGCTTTCCTCAGAAGCTCAGAATCAGGCAATCATCAGTGTTCAGCATAACTAAGGAATAAATTAGATATTTAATGTATTTGCACAGCTCTTTTTCTTCAATGGTAACAAAAGACTGTCCTAGCTGAAGGAAGAAAACTTTCCACAATCAACAGAACAAGATAGCGGATGTTATCTTTACTAAATTTATACATTTTGTACCAAACTGGTAGACATTTAGTGCTCTCCAAACCACCAGCTCCTTACAATGAGCATGACTAAATAACCCAAGCTTTCGCAGCTGAGAAAAAAAACCAACTTTTTCTTAAAAAAACCTCCCAACAAACCAATAAATAAAAACCAACCCAACTTCCAATGAGAGCAGCCTAAAGACTAAGAAACAAGAAGATTTAAAAAATATATTTTAAAAAATAAATCAAGATTTTATCAATACTTTCAACTCATTCTATGTTTCCAGAAGAACTTTTCTATTCTTAAAGCTATAAACTATCAAGGCTTGTTGATCATTAGAGCTGAGAAGGGCTTGTAAAACTGAAAATTTGGGCTGTTGCCACTGAGTGGTGAACAAATGGGAGCATGTGTAAGCTCTTCAATGCTCTCTTCCTAAATAAAGCTTTTTAAAAGATTTTGTATTGTGGTACAGAGTTAAAAATATGAGACGTTTCTCTGAAATCAAATAATGAAAAATCATAAATAACAAGAGTTTAATGGGATGACACGAGACACTTGTGTCTGATCCTGACCTCACACAAATTATTTGCTGTGTGCTTGCACACCATTCATACCTCTGGAAGCCTAAGCAGTAGCTCAGTAAAGGCTTCAGCTTTGTAATTTATAATGAAAATAAACTCTATGTGACTGTTTCCTTCTCCTTTTACCTTCTGTATTGTAAATTAACTTCTACCATAAATTTGTTAGAGCCTACTTTTCCCCACAAGAGCAGTACATCCTCATTCCTGATTGTGACTTCAGGGTTTTTCCGTTAACAAACTGCGACAGAATTTAAATTCAAGCTCCTTAGCTTGTAATTAGGAATGTCTGTTCTGTAATCAAGGCAGTGAAAGGAAACGATGTGTGCGCAAGCACTGGCAAGCAGGGAAGGGATGCATTTTTGACTCTCATGTCTGTATATACTGCCAGGTACATGTTTGTTCAGTTTAAGCGATGTGACATTTGGATACAGCTTTCTGCCTTTGATAAAACTACATTCTGCTTTTATATTTCACTGTATTTCAGAATAAATTTATATTCACAGATATTCTCAACTTGCACGATTTTTTTGTAATATGATTTTTGATGGGGAAGGCAGGAGGGGAGGAAATGTCTCTACATCAGATCATATCCGCAGTACGATACACAGTTGGCAGGTTGTCCCATCTGGCATGCATTCGAGTATAAGATGGATAATTTGTCACTCTGAATCCTTTGCTTTGTGAAGAGGCCGAAATCATCTTTGGAAAGATATTTTGTAGCTAGTGATACAGGAGGTGTGGGGGAGACCGTTCTTTGAAGGCTACAAAGGCCACAATTTGAGGAGAAATAATTGGTCTTGGCTCTTCTATTAAGTAATAGAGATCGAAAACTACAAAAATCTTTAAGAAAAACATTACTTATAACAATCAGACATGAGAACTAATTGCCCACCACTTTGCAAAATTTCATTTCAGTGGGGTGAGATTGGGGAACAGTAATTTGCTCTTGGCAAACAGACTGAATGCTTAATTAAACTGAACAAATGTACATTTTTGTACATTAAGGGAACAATGTTGACAGAAGTTTGGCTTAAAAACCAAAGAAAAAGGATAAAAAGAAGGATTCAAGAAATTGAAATGAAATATCAAAAACGGATCAAAAATAAATTTGCTATAATTCAAGACACACTTTTAAAAGTTTTTAAAGCAACTATATTTGACCCAAGCACGTGGAATAGGTAAATCTGTTGATCTGTACCTAAAGGATATTGGCCTTCCTGAATTGTCCTATGTTTCACTGTAAGAGATTAAGTGTTTCCGCAGCTACCGAGGAAGCCTGCAAGCACTGCTAGATTTTTCACTGTAAGAGATTTTTCACTGTAAGTGTTTCTGCAGCTACCGAGGAAGCCTGCAAGCACTGCTACATGGTAGTTGAAATACAACAGTCTCTGGCCTCAGAAAAAAAGTCAGCATGTATTTTTATAGCATGAACTTATTATATATTTACAGAAAGCTTGTCAAATCCTCTATTCAGCATCATGGGCATTTTGAATTTATGGATATTAAACATTTTCACTTATAAAATATTTACATGAGTATGCACAAGCCCAGAAGACATTGGCAGTTTTCACTGAGAACAGGCAACCTTATTTTATAATTTGCAGGATGTAAAATGGTGCAGCAAATGGCAAGGGAAAGTGTCTGTTTTGCAGATGATTTATTGGTGAAGGTGTGGAAAATTTCAGAGTGAAGTCTGGGTTATAGGACACATTGTAGTTTTCAGTTATCTTTAAATGGACAATGCATTGCAACGTGCACAATGCTAATGAAACACACTTGGCACAGATTAGTATGATAAACTGCTATAAACTACAAACTCCTGTATATCTGATTTGAAATGCACACAGGTATCACTAGAAAAGCTCCAGGAGGTTACCTCAGTCCACCTGCTCCTAAGTAAACGTAGGTTTGTTCTCAGCAGTATGACTAAGGTTTTAATTTCTTTTAACTTAGTGTTACAAAGTGACAGAGGTTGTGTCACTTCCCTTGGCATAGACACCTCAGTACAGTTCACTGTTAGATAGTTTTCCTGGTAATATGCCTGATCTTTCCTTTCCTTATTTCCATCCTATTGCTTTTAATTGTATCTCTACATGATATACAACATGCTCCATTCCATCTTGGGTTATTGGTTTCCCTTTGTCAGCACTTAGGTATTGCTAAGGCTATGTACTGAGTAAAAAATTTATTCTCTTAAATATTCCCATATATTAATTCCTCTAACCTCTTAACTGTTTTCATCCCAATAAATCTGAACTGTAGAAAAAATAGCAATAATTCTAGAAGTAATAAGACAATTTGACAGGAACTTTGAACAAGCAAGAGGCCCAAATTCAAAACTTACGTTCAACTGATGCTATTTTTATGATTCCTCTCTTTGCTGATGTATTTGGATATCCATCTGAAACTGTACTTGTTAGCCAGGTCATGTTGTAGATTTATGTCAGATTAAAATTCTCTATATCGCTATCTCTCCTCAGATTTTTCCTGAATATTCTGTATTTCAGACCAGCTTACATTTTTCAGTTCTAATTTCATTTTATTATTTTCTGGCCACACAATTAATGATCTTTCCTTGTCCTTTTCTATTAACATTTTGTCCCCAGTTGGCACTCAGAACTCTCACTATTTAGTAGCATTGTGAAATTTTATTAATGCCATTTTTACTCTTTCATCCATATAACTAATGATGATGTTAAATAAAACCAAGATTATAGCATATCCCGGTGATGTTCTTCAACACAACTCCTTCTAGTTTTATCTATTATTCTTTATTTATTATCAGACTATCCCAAACCAAACAGGTCTGAATTCATTTTTCAAGTATCACACCTCAGGACAAGTGTCAGATCTGAAAACAAATTGTATGTATTGACACAACAATGACAAAACTTAATTTATAATGAGTTATAAGGGGTAAAAAAATCTCATTAGACAATGTGTAAGATAACAATGAAAATAAGGCGTGTGGATACTCAAAGAGCTTCCTGGGAATTCAAATGGCTCCCAGTTCTCAAAATGATGGAGAAAATAAAAAGCAATTTTACACTGAAAAAAAAAAAAAAAAAAAAAAAAAAAAAAGCCCAAACAGCTTTTAAGCATTTGATCTCACACCATCATATTTGTGTTTCCTTCTCCCCCAGCACTCCTCCCTCCCCCCTGCTTTTGTTCCCCAATAATCAGAACTAAACTGCTGTCGGTTACACGGCAAGTGACAGACAGCCCGGCTTCTAAGTTATAGTTCAGTAGCATATGCAGTTTCCTTTGTGTATGAATAACTATGGCAAATCAGGGGCAGAACAAGGGCTAGAAAGTGTTTAGTAGGCACTAAAGCAGGACTGACAGAAAGTTACATGAGGTACTTCCAAGATGTTGACTAGGACTGACTTAATTTGCTATGGGTCTTTCAACATTTACACATTATTTCCAACCTTCTCACAAGCCACTGGGGTATGAAGAGGAAAATCCCATTGTCCTCTTCCTATCCTCACAGGAGCAAGAGCAAGATTTGCAAAGGAGGAAAAGATGCCTTTAAGTCACATGCCTCTTCAACTAATTTTTAACACAAATCCCTGTGTGTACTTCCACTCACACTTCAACTTCATTTGCTTCTGGTGGGAAAGAAAAGGCAGAAGTGAGGAGAAGAGGAAATGGCAGATTGCTTAGTTATGGTGGTTACACATTGAGACATCCCTGCAGAAAAATAAAACATGATAGTTGGAGGGAAAATCTGAAGTGTAAAAAAACCCAAACAAACCCTTAACAAAATTCACACCTATGCTTTGTGTATATGTTGCATCTGGTCATAACTACTGCCAGACTTGAGCATTTGGCCTGCATTCTCTCAAGTGCTTGTACAAAAGCAGAAGGTTCTGACTTTGGCTTCTTGACGCTGTGGTATGATAAAACAGTAATCATTTCTGTAAGACAGATACTTTTGTATAACCTCTCCCATCAAATTCTAATGGATCATCATGAACTAAAGTCCTCAAATTATGTTTATAGGAGATTTATATTACAGAACATTTGGTGTCTGTAGAGCGAGAGGTCCTACAATGAGGCCTCTGAATATGAGTTCTTGTATGTTACCATTCAAGCCAGCCTTATTAGACTGTATTTTCTCTTTCAAAACTTGAAATTCAGAGTCAGGCCCTATATTTCCAAATTTTTTTCTCCTTGCAGGAAAGCTTAGCCATTTTGAACTGAAAAGCCCATCAATCTGCAACTCCCGTGTGGCTGGAGAAAAATATTGTTTATTGTGCATCACCTGGCAGATCCTTGAGATCAAGGACAACTGAAAAACATTTTATGTTATACCAAAATTTTTTTCAGATCTTCCCATTAGATCAACTACCATCACAAACTGTTATTAAGAAACATGAGAAACTTGTACAACTTAAATGTTCAAATACACTGTACGAACGCTGCTATGAAATACATCTTTCTCTATTTTGCATTTGATGGTTCTGTCATAATGTTTCCAATTTAGGGGGTAAAAATCCTCAAATATGAATTTCTAATTCCGATTCTTCATCTCCATTGTCAGTAGTAAGCATATAACATTTAGCTGTCTCATTTCTTCATAGTCTCTGCTTAAGCTAAGAATTTAGCACTGTATTTCTCTCATCATACTACTTAGATAAGCTACCACTAATTTCAATAAATTTCCCTCTAAATTATGACTAATCTATAATTTTTGGTGGAAAAAGATTAAGAAGCTTATCAAGATGCTCAAATACAGACTACATGACTTCTATTGTTTATAAGCAGAATAAAGAAACTCTCTCCACCTCAGTCACATTCAAGAATCCTCTCCTCTCAGCTCCTACTTCATTCTCCCTCTTGCTTAAACAACTCTTCCATGCAGACATATTCAGATGCCCGTGTTTCTTATAAATCACTTCGCTCTTCTTTGTAAAAACAATAAAACTAGTAAATTGTTCTGGAATCGGCTGACAAATAGGCTGACTGCTGGAACAGAGTCAGTATGCTGAGCTGCACCGTGGAGAAAAGGAACAACAAATAGAGGAGGTGCTATGTAAAGGAACATTGTTATGACTGATGGTCCTAAAATTTATCTTTTCCTGAATTTTATAACCTATTAACACACTGCTTTGAGAGAAATTAAAAGATTAATAGTAAACTGTTCACAACAGTCCTCACTTGATCTGAATTTTTAAAGCTACTAGCAATACCTCCAAGAAGACCTTTTCATCTCATGTGGTAAGCATTTGATAACCGATTTTAATTCTCATTTCTCTTTTAGCTAATCCCTCAAATGAAAGGTAATTCCCATTGGTCAACAAAATAAACTAATCAAACTCAAAGTCTTAGATTAATACCATTCTAAATACATAATCAGATCCTTTAAATTTTGAGGGAGTTGATCAAATAAACTACATTGATCAAATGAACTCAGACTAAAGGAAAACAAACAGATATTTGCATAGACTAAGGAGAGGGTAATTTAACTTGCTATTCACACAAAGACAATATAACTGAAAACAGTTCAATAATATAATTATTTTTTGGTCAGTACCTTTTTTATCCTAAATGCTTCAAAAGTAATACCCCACCCCCTGACAATATAAACACTGGACAAAGTCACCCAGAATATTGCACTGGAGTTATTTTGTATCCATTAACATTAAATAGCATGGAAAGCTTCTTTTGCATCGGGATGAATTAAAAGACAACTGGTAAAAAAAACCCAAAACAAGCAACTTCCTTCTGTGAAAGTGCTACACATGCTGTATTACCATTTTAGCTAAAGAAAATGCAATACTCAAGTAAGACTCTACCAAAGGCCACAACTAAATGATATTTACTTTCTAAGGGTAGATTTGGAGAGACTCGCGTACTGGTAAAAAGGCTACACAACAACGCAAATCATCAAACAGAAGAAAGTGGTAATTAACTTAGAAATTATTACCTTAATTATTAAATTCTGCTCTTTTTGTATGTAAAACACACAAAAGCATCATCAATGGGCCAACAGTATAAGATATGAGAAACCAACCATAAGAAAATCCAGTAGATATTCCAAGAAATATTCATATATGTGCTGGATGAAAGCATCCTTTCTTCATGTAGTGCAAACCCTGATCCTGCAGCTGACTGCAGAGATGGAAGCCTGCTACTAGAACACCTATGGTCTTCTTGTCCAGCAGAAAAGCAAACAAACCCTACTTAAATTATGGCAATCACAAATATAGTATCGGTGGTTAGCAAGTTGAAGCACTTCTAAAACCAAGTCTCATCTTGGGGAGAGAGAGAAAGATCATTAGCTGTATTATATGACTGCCAGCACTACTAGATTATGAGTGTATATATATCATTGATTTAATTCTTTGACAGTGGGAAACAGAAACTGCAAACCCTTCTATTGCACATATACACTGAAGGGGCGAATCCCAGACATCTGCAGATTGAGGAGACAGGGGAGCACAGGAGGAAGGGAGAGGGAAAGGGAAAATGAAAATGTACTTACAGAATATGCTGGGTTTCCCTTCTGCTTATCAAAAGTATCAAAGAACAACTCTCTCAACATACACTACGGTGTTAATTTCTGTCCTTGTTATCAAAACCTTCCTCGTTTTATCCCGCTAAAAGGCCAAGACTTGACTTTCCATGGGACCAGTCGAAATTATTTTGGTTAGTCTGAGGTGAAAGGGATTAAGAAACATTCTTCAAGGATGTCAAACTCAGACTGGCAAGCAACTGTTGAAAATTTTGGAAGAAGCAAAATGGTAAAAGTTAGAGGAAAGATGAACACTTACTAGCTTCCAAGAGGCTAGAAAGTGTAAGGAGTTAATCCCAAATAGGCAAAATTTTTAGCAGCTTTCCCGTGCTTTTGCATTTTTCATTTGTAGAGAAAGGGTTAGTACAGTAATCTAAATGTATTGGCTTGTTGAATTAAACCAAGCTACCTTTTGTGTAACACATATAGATTTCTAACAGATTTCATATTCCTAGACATAAGGGAAAGGAGACATCTTCACAACATATCCTGATTATGACAATGTATTAACATTTTTTTTCAGTTCCTCACAGATTAAATATTAAGCAGGGTGAACATACAAAAAAAATATTCTTAATTTTAAATATCTTAATCCAAGTCCCTAACATGGGGGAAAAAAAAAGTTGTCAAATTCACATATACAGCTGCTCTTAGCAGCTTGGCCTTTTAGACCCAAGACCAAAGTTGCACTCAGAGATAAGAAGAGAAGCTCAAAGCTAGTGTTTTTGCTCTGAAAAACAATTCTGTCCAACCAACTGATGTGCAATCTGTGGGGAAAATATTTATCCAAACTCCCTCTAGTGGCCCAACAGTAGGAGAGTTCTTTACAATCTAAAGCAGAAATGGTTCTTAGAAAATGAAGAGGCTTGTTCCAAGCTTTGCTGATCTACTGGTGAAGGGCTGTGAATTAACAAATTATCCTTCCAGTCTGCCTACTCCAAGAAAATCTGTTCAGTCATGCAATGAAAATGGAACCCTGTGGCTACTATTTTTTATGTTGGAAAGAAAGAAAGTAAAAATATGGTTTCCTATGGTGTGATATAGAAATGGGCACTGCTGTTTCAAGTACATGTCACTTCTGTTGGTTATTCATACTGGTTGAGAGGATGAGAAACATGGAAACGTATCTCAGGAGCCACTGTTACCTTCTCTCACCACCCAGCACTCCGCTTCTAGATCTCTTTCCTCATTCTAGAGTGCCCTGTCCAGTACCGTGCAAATCCCATTCTCCTGCCCTAAGGA
>NW_010340553.1:17565-21998 GCF_000700745.2 Antrostomus carolinensis
ATTATTCTGAAGCTAAACATCATGATAGTTTAACCACCTTGAGCCTACCCTTTAAAAAGTACAACTAAAGGTTAGTCACTTGCTACAAATTACATTACATAAATCATTAATGGCTATTGCTTCATATAAGTATGGCATTTTAAAACAACTTAAATGTGCTTTTATATATTTGAAGTTACTTTCTACTCTTGCTTAACCTACAGTAAAGTAGAAACATAATTTGCAACATTTAAAGGAAAATCAGTTTAAAATACAAAATAATTTTGATATCTTTAATTTTTATTAGGCAATTTTGTAACAGGATGGAAAATAAAAGGGTATTCAAACTATGGACAAAGTGTCCTCTTCTTACCATGACCTGGGACAGACACTGAAACAGTACCGGTCTGTACTAGATATGAGCTGGCAGTATAGTCCTCATCTGTATCAGAGTCCTGAACTGGCTGGCTGGCATTATTACTTAATAACCACCTCTGGTTGTCATGGAGATTGGGTGATGGAGGAGGGGAGTGTAAATGTTCAGTAACTGATGGACTAGATGAGGAGGATGGCATGGGAGGACCTATGGAAAAAAATAAAAAAAAATTTAAAATATGGGTCAAGATATCACATGAACAAAAAATAATTTTCTGCATCACAGAAAGGCAAACAGTCTACTTCAAACAATAAAAAGAGATGGACAAAGAAAGCATGACAATTACCTGTAATAAACTTAAGTGCTTTAGAAAACAACACAATGCCATGACTTGCTATTTCAATGGACAGTATCTATCCCTACTTGGAATTCCAATGCCTCTGAAACAGAATGACAGAGGAACAGGTGCCAACTGAAATGAAATATTTGTTGTACAATCATCTGGAAAAGTCAGAAATTTCTATTTTTCAAGCCTTTAAGCAGAACAAAAGTACTGAAATATATGACCAAATACATGACTAAATACAAGGTTGCTTCTTTCAGTGGGACACTCCTGCTTAAAATCTACTTATGGAACAAAATAATAGATAAGCAAAGAAACAGGAACAGTTTTCCAAGCTCACACATACAGGGAAACTCACAGCCTTAAGTTTCTAACATATGAGATATTCTGACAGGAATTTAAGTTTTTAGAAGTGTTTCTCAGACTCATATACTATTTAAAACCTATTAAAATATTTCACACTGCAAACTTGAGTCCATCAACACAAGTTGTTTTAAAACATACACAGGCAATGGCTACATCCCATTTCTATATCTTTGAAGTATTATAAAGACATCATAGAGGAAGACAGATTTAAATAAAGCTTTAGTATATCATAACTGCATTTAGTCCTTCAATGAAACAATAATTAAACCCAGTAAGCAGCAGAGGAAGAGCTACCTAATTTATTCTGTGAATATACTGGTTCTTTATAGTACGTAGTCAGCACAGATCTCACTCTGTGAGAGTAAAGACTGTTGGACTACTTTTGAATAAAGTATTATGTTGCCTGTAGGTGGGGAATTGTACCAGAAAATGAAGTAGTCTTATTACATATTTTATGTTAAAAAAAATAGATTAACCTGCATGGATATCATTCATAACTATGAATCTAAATTTAAATTAAAGGAAAAAAGGCTTCTTTTCCCATCATGTAATGATTTGGTTTTATGGTACTCAGTAGTAGTTATGCTGGAGAGGTGCAGCACCTCTCAATATTATATTTAAGTTTCATATAATAAATCATATTGGCACCAATAGCTTAAAGTACATTCCCTCCATCTCCCTTGTAAACTGCTAGAATCATGCTGATTTTTTTTTTTTTCTTTCACATTCAGTTTATGCCATCACACAGTATCTCAAAGATCTCTAGAACACATTGCTAAGTCCTAATCAATTGGTTTCCCTGAAAAGTTTCACCCATGACAGCCTCACCACAAACTGTTTGCTTAATTCTTTCACATGTCATTTACATCTTCTCAAACTTGTAGTGAACAGCAGAATTTAAGACTCAGGTTTGGTTCTGGAAGGAAAGTGAGCACTTAAACATTACTAAAGTAGCTCCTGTGTGAAACTCAAGGTTTGTAGCCAGGGAAATAACAAGGATGGGGGAATGATATTTTACAGGGCTCAACTTAGGAATCTGGAAGTAAAGAGTGGGCACATTTTCAAGTTCAAGATAAAGTGCCACCAGATTTTCTTGCTACACCTTGATTTTTTACATTGCTTGTAACCTGGATTTGTGGTTATTTCTTGATGGAGTATTTAATGTGTTATGATGTACCCAAATCAATTTAGATAGCCATTATATTTCATTTTTTAATAATTCCAATAATAGTTAACAGTGGTGTTTTTTAAAAAAAAAACCAACAAACACAAATAGGCTCTATGTTTGTTTTTGGTTTTGTTTTGTTTTTTAGCTTGGAACAAGAGCTCCTTTACTTGCTTTGGACTTCTCTGACTAGAGAGGAGCACTATAGTAGTATCTTTCAGACTTTACACTCCCTGAAGCAAACCAGCATCTCAGTAATACCTAAGTACAACACTGTTCTCAATATGCTTCCTCCATCCTTCTCAATTTACACCTACTAACTTCCATACACAACAGAGCTGTGACTACACAAACCATAATGATACAAAATATCCTATTGCCTGAAGATGTGTCATGTCCAAGGTCCCTTAATTATTTTGTAAATTCCCTCATTAATCTAAATTTAGTAATTGTCTCAGTGTTAGGTGGCTAGTTGACACTGAACTGCCCTGAGGAGCAGCCATCTGGAAAAAGCACCACTTGGGTGCTCCAGCTTACCGAGCTTCTCAGTTCAGAAAACATTGCGTGCCAGGTGCCAGCTGGAAGCGCGGGGCTATCAGCAAAGCTCCCGCTGCTACACTCAGGGGGGATAGATCTCTGCTTCTGCAAAAATCAGGTGATGAGGGCTGTAACATCACCAGGAAATTATGCAGCCTTGGTGATTTGATTTTTATAAATAAACTTAATGCTGGCAGGCAGGTCTTTCTTGTCAAAAAAGTTACATGGTCTGCAGAGAAAAGGGAGCCGCTTATACTCTCAGCCAATTCTTGACAAGAACCCTAGGCCAACCAGCTGGGACACATATTTCTGTACAATTTCATTCAGCACTGGCAGATTTCTGCAGTGAGTTGCTCTTTGATTCCAAGTGAAAAGACAGACAGCTATCTATACTGCCATTTATAGAATAATCTACACATTAAGAAAAAAAATCCTTAAAAATAAAATTCTGCTAGAAAGAGGGATCATAAGTTACATGCGTATTCCTCTCCAATGTTTGGGGGTTTTTTTGTTTGTTGTTGTTGTTGTTTTTTTTTTTTTTTTTTTACATGGAATGAAAGACATTTAACAATATTTGGTAATATCTCTTATTGAAGTCTTAACAAAATATTTATAAATCACAAAAATAATTAAGTATGACAAAAGCTAATTATACTGATTATAAAACTTCCTCCATACAGCCTGGAGGCACACGATAATGCAAAGAATATTTCATTCGATAGAAAACCACACAAATACAAATATTGCTATTCGCCCCCATTCTGCTTCTTCTGGTATAACTCTAGCAAAAATTTCCATTGCTCTGCTTTGTTTTTGTTACCCATACTTTAAAAAAAGTAAATGTTCTTGTTTTTACTATGTGACACTGATTTAAGATAGTTAGCTATTTTTCATGAGAATGTATACTGGGCTTAAGAGTACTTAAATCTCATCTTTTAGCTTAGTTACAAAGATAAACACACTTTAATTTGTTGACATTTGCATAATAGAATATACGTGACTTCCAATTACCTTTACGTACTTCTGAACAAATTATCTCACAGGAAAATGCAAGAAAGATTTGCAACAAATATAGGCAAACTCCAGCAAAAACAGACTCAATATGTGAATATGCAAATGAATTTGCTAAGGAAATAATAGAGAAGTCCCCAAAGAAAGTAAAACCCAAAGAAAATTGGTTGTAAGAACATTAACAAAGAAATATACCTGAGCTAATAATGGATACATTAAATAGATGTAGAAGGTAATGATGTTAAAACAATTGTACTGTTCTGTGCAAAGATCAGCACTGATCTAAAAGATGGTATAAAATAAGAGTTGGAAGCAGAACTGATGTCACATATGGAAAAGCTGAAAGGCACAAGTATGATGAGCACAACCCATAAAAAGATAGCAAATAAACCATCAATGGACTGGTAGTTAATGGGAGGCATAGAACTGCGTGGGACTTTCTATATTAAGTATATTAAGGCTTAAGTAAGCCTAAGGCTGAGCCTCTGGCAATTGCTGCTGCCAAACATGGTGGGTATGAGAGCAGGGAAGCAAGGAGGGTTACTGCAGAGCCCAGGAAGGGCCGGGGCACTGCGGGGCAGAGCTGTGCCTGCAACCCCAGAGCCTCAGGGACATTTCCACCCAGCCACAACCCTCAGCTTACAGTCGTGTACAGG
>NW_010340553.1:22041-37248 GCF_000700745.2 Antrostomus carolinensis
TATCATATTATGAAGAATTAATCCAACGACTGCTCAGCTTTCATCTTTTATCTGTTACCACATGCTAAAGAAGCACTTTGCTCAACACTGATGGATATGCAGATGAATTACACACTCCATCTTCACTAGATGTAATTTAGAGAAAATAGTATTGGACACTTTTGGAACATGGCATTTAGGAGAAAAGTAGGATGGAAGAGAAGCAGCAGTAACGATCTCCTGCAGTTGCAGGGTGGGTGAGCTGGAATAGATGACCCAGAAAGTCTCTGCAGAGCGCTAAAATACATGCACTTACGAAAACTTTCCAACAGATTCAAACTCTTAAAACATTTTGCTGGCAATATGATAGCAACAAGAAAGGAAAAACTTTGTTTATTTTCTTTTGTAATTATAAATCTACACATTCTTAAAATCATGTTTTAGCTCAGGAAAGTCTTTGTTGCTTCATGAATTTCTTTAACACTGTTCCTATATCTAGATTAGTTCTCAAAACCTGGTGTTGTCAGTTCACTTTGCGTAAGATGTATTGTGAGTTACATACTTTACAGAAGTAATTTCACTAGAAAAAATTGAAGGGCTGTTATTTTCATCTCAATCAGGATTCATAAATCCTACACCTAACTGTTACATACAACTTCTGATGGCTGCTTAAGGCAATACAAGAGTAGACAGCTCTGTTTAGGCTGTTTAGCTATGGCAAAGAGCGCATTTTTCCTTTCACAGTCTTTGCAGTCCTTGTCACTGAAACTGAAGAAAAAAATTCCTCTATCTGCATCTCAAAGACAGAGGGGGAGAGTCTTATTTTGAAGTTAGTGGTAAAGACTACTTACTGACTTCAATGTCAGTAAGAAACTGCTATTAAATTACAAATTGCAAGGTAGGTATCTCCTTTCTTTACTTAAATTAATGGGATTTTTGCTGTCAACTTCATAAAAATGAAGATTTCATGTTATTTTAAATGGCTCTATTCTGTCATATAAACCCAAAAACATACCACATACTGTGGAAAAATACGTTATGCATATAATGGCTCACTAACAGTAGCTATATATATCCATTTTGTACTTTGCTTCTCACAACAGGAAAAGACAGGTTGCCTTTTTTTTTTTTTTTAATAAAACAGTTAATGGGATCTTTTAAAATTGGGATCAGACAGACAGTGGTTTTTGAAGGTCAGAAACAACATGTCTTCTGGCTAAATTAATTAGAAACCAAAACACCTTTAAACAGGCAGAAGGGCACTTATAACCCTTCTGAATCAAGCTGAGATGAATCTTTGCAATCTGTTCTAGGACTTCTCAGCATGCTGAAAGCTATAATACACTCTTGTTAAATATGGTACCTATACCCTCCTAATGAGTTTACTGATCGCATCCCAAAGTTTCAATTTCCAGTGTATCACATGTAGATTGACTCAAAAAAGCCCCCTAAAAAACCCCAAACCTCACATGTGGTATGTACAACACTAAGCAACCACATTTGCACCTTTTAATCTCTGCGTATAACACAGTAAATTAGTAATAAGTGAGTTTTTAATTGTAAACCATATTTTATTATGGACTCCCTGTATGCTCTCCAACCTGTATGACTTGGCATTGGCATTTATCTCTCTGCTGGATACCGCAGCCTTCTGTAGTCAACCTGCAGTGACAGTTATCTCTTAATTAAAACTCTACATGCAAATAGAACTACTGAAAAGTGTTGTGGCATAGCACACAAAGAACTATTATTTATAACCAATGCAGTTCTTTTTATCTACTTATACCAGAGTTGACCATTGTAGTTACTGTGAAGACCTCCCCAAGGAAATATAAGCATAGACGGTCTTTCGAATATATACACGTGCACATATACACATACATTAATAAGACTCTCTAAATCCATCTACATTGAAAAACACTCCAGTTGGAACTACATGCCAAGAATTATTAAAAAAATAAATGCTTTAAAATGCATAAAAATGATGCTTGCAATCTACAGTGGGTTTTCCATTTAATTGTTTTTGTTTTGCTTTGTTTGTATACATAACAGATAATGACCCTTTTATCCCTGAATTGGGAAGTGTATTTTCAGCTCCCTCTGAGTGCTGATGAACTGTGACTACATCTCAGATGCAAATCTTAAAACACAAATGACACCTACCTTTCCTAGATTTCCTTCGAAAGTTACTGCTTCTAAACAAAACAGGTGCATTTTCTTGACACACATTTTAACTCACAAAGTTGCCATTGCTTCTGTAGACTGTGAAAGCTGAAACTTTACGAGTCTATAATCAGAGGATATTGATTTGAAAACAAAAGTAATCCATTAGAAAGCAAGAGAAATGCTGGATGGAAATATAGTAATTTGGTTGTTTTTTGGTTTTGTTTTTTCTTCTTGGAAGTGTAGTATAATAATCACAGTCTATAATATAAAGCTTGTAATTGTCTTCTGAAAAAGAGAAAGATTTCTGAAGAAAAATGGTTATGCATTAGAACTGACACTCATTTCTGAAGCAAAGCCTTTGTGTTTTGAGGTATTTTGGTGGTTTCAGAAATTTAACAGCTGCTGCTCAGCAGATTGCTAAATGAAAAGGAGTGCCCTGTTCTTACAGAGGTCAGACTACATGATCACAATGGCTCCTTCTTCAATCCCGAGTTCAGGCAGTGCTCATCTTTGCTTAAATGGGAGTTTTGTCTATAAAGAAATTGCAGAATCTGAGCCTTAACTGACAGATTATCCTAACTGAAGTGCATTGCTCTCAGTGCTTTTTTTATTTTTTTATTATTATTATTTTCAAAAGGAATTACCTTATAAGAGCCAGGTGCAGAGCAAAGGTCCACTCAGCTAGGCAGAAAGTTCCTGAGCTGAACTAAAAACTCAAGCATTTCTAGCATCCAGGTTTTATTTTTAGGAGCTATTTTGCTCAACTCAACTGAACTTTCCACTTTATTTCCCCCAATATTAATTAAAAGTGGGCACACAAAATGTTGGAAGGGGAACAGAGAGCTATTTCCAGAAGAGTGAAAATCCTCACCCCACTCAGAAAATCATTTTAAGTAAAGGTCTCTGTACTCTTAAAAAAAAGATGTCTTTTTTTTTTTTGGAGAGGGGGAGTGGTGTATTTGAACAGAAGCAAGCTGATGAAATCAACACCAGATTGCAAAATGTTTCGATTAACTCGTATCTCCACTTAAGACGTAAAAGTTCTCACATGAAAATGTCACCTCTCCGTTTAGAGCATCAGCTGGGATCAGGTTCCTCTGCCTTGTGGTGACAGCCTCATCCAGCACAGTCAGGGCAAGGAGGCACCAGCTCAACCAACTCAGCTGTAGAAGTCATGTGCTCACAGTTTTGGCTAAGCCACTACCACTTGCAACCAACTCACAAGCCCTGGCAGTAAGCACATGGCAGCTGGAGCACTGTGGTCAGGAGGTCTCCAAGGGCACACAGTGCTCGGACTATGCAGGCAGGGGAGCTCCTAGGGTTCCCAATCTGGACCCTGTGTGGCTCGGCCACAGACCTGGCCCCATCCGACCACAGCCACCAAGCTGGCGCCTGCTCAAATCCGGCCAAATTACAGAGGTGGATGGTCTCTCTACACACAGGCACGTATACACAGCTGCATCTGGATGCAATGCAAAAGGCACCCGCTTGCAGCTAACGACTCCTGCCTCTGTCACAGCCCTGCACTGCTGCACTCATCCACCTGGGCCTACTGCGGGTGGGAGAGGGCAGCAGAGATCTCCAGTGGAGAAGATGTGCAGTCAGTCATTCTCTACTCCACCCATTCATGTGCAAAACAACGAACTAAGTCAGCATCACACAGTGCTGCAGACAGAATCCAGCCTTTCTCAAAAACCCGCCAGGATTTTCCTATTAAAAACCCCCAAACGACAAACACACCACAGACACAAGCAAAAACCAGGAAAAAAACCAACTCTTCCTACCCCCCCAGAAATGGAAAAGACTGAGAGGGGATCTTATCAGTGTTTATAAATACATAAACGGCAGGTGTCAAGAGGATGGGGCCAGACTCTTTTCACTGACAGGACAAGGGGGAATGGGCACAAACTCAAACACAGGAAGTTCCATCTGAAGATGATGAAAAACTTCTTTACTTTGAGGGTGACAGAGCATTGGAACAGGCTGCCAGACTGTGGAGTCTCCCTCTCCGGAGATATCCAAACCTGCCTGGATGCGGTCCTGTGCAACTTGCTCTAAGGTCACCCTGCTTTGGCAGGGGGGTTGGATTAGATGATCTCCAGAGGTCCCTTCCAATCCCTCCCATTCTGTGATTCTGCGAACTGAGCACAAAAAATGGAGCTGCTAGCATATACTGTAATTGATGTATGGAGGATAGCAACTCTCAGTCTCTGTGTGTATTACATTCACTCAGTGATGAAGCTGAAGAGTTCACCAAGTTTCCACTCTCAATCCTAACCTTTGTAAAAGGCCGTAATTTTTCTGGATGCTGATATTCTTTCAGATGGTAATTCATAAAGAGCAATCGCCTAAAAAAGTAACCTTTAAAGAAGTGCTTCTTTATTCTTCCTATCCATGACTTTTTATTGTTAGAGGTGAAATGGATTGAGCCATGTCTCATCTGGTTTGTCATTCTTCCAGCATGACTCTGTGGTAGCCTACGTACTTTGTATTTTCAGTGTTGCTCTGGGCTAAATTGGGGGGTTGGGGTGCGGAAAAATAAGACAGGAATAGGACAGGAAATGCATCTTGAAGAGCACAAGAGGACTTGGGGTTTTTGGGGAAGGGAGCTGGGGAGAGGGGTGTTAAAGAGAAAATAAATCTTCTGAGAATGACTCACAAATCATCCAGTTTTCAGAATCAGGCAATTTCCCACCCTCATTCCTCCCACCCCAGTAAGAAATAGTCTAGAAGAGTAAAAATAAACACTAATAAACCAAATCTGGTTTTCTTAATTCTACCAGGCCCTACATGAGAAAAGCAATGGTAGGGATGCCAGTTTTTCCTGCTTTTGCTACCAGTGTGGCCACTGCCTTGCAGTCTGTTATGAAGGGAACCATAACTTTGAAGCAACACATCCAGAGAAACTCTTAATGACATTGGACTGACTATACTTGCAGATGACAGAATATGATTTGTTTTCTTAGAAGGGAACATGGCAATTAAAAATATTTTGATAGAAGCTGACAAAGATCAACAAACTGCTGAAGAAGCATTCCATAAAACTCACCTATAAAAATAAGGTCCTCTTTCTCAATATTCAAATTAGTTCTTTTAGTGTTGTTATTTATATCCCTGTTAGCTATTTAGACCATTAGCTATTTCAAAAGATCAGGGATGTGGCATAGCAAAGGAGAAGGAGGGTGATGATGACAAGGAAGGGTGTGATGACTGTCGCCATCTTCACCAGCTCCTGATGGAAACCTGCCCCGCGGACTGGCACACACCCCAATGTGAGCTCCATGTGTCTCCCAGCACAGCCCTGCAAGGACCAGCACAGCCCTGCAAGAACCAGCACAGCCCTGCAAGGACCAGCACACTGTTGGACAGCCACCGGAACAATCAGCACTACTGCCAGAGCCCTCCATATCAAAGAAAACATCATGTCACTACACCCTGTGTTTTCCCAATGAACTAGTAGCATTTCCCATAAAACTAAAGAATCAGATGATGCTTACAAAACCCTAAGCTTAGTGATGAGAAAGGAGAAAGTAGTTCTGCTAAAGAAACATCAAACTTGTCTAACCAGCAAAGTAGTCTTGAACTTCATAGGATTTGTACGCCTGAAGGTAACACAACTGAGTAGGTATTTTTGTTAGTTCTTTGTTGCTCCATTTTCAAAAGCCCTTCCATTCTTACCACACTTTCAAGTTTTGTTCCTCATTGGGGCTTTTTTCCTGTTATATTGGATGTAATTCCTTAACAAAGGAATTTTGGGGATGGGAGGAATTAAGAGAATTACCAGAAAATTATCGACTGTTGTCTCACACAGTACAACTCTCACAAACAACAGGACATTTACTGGACATTGATGTCTCATTACATCTAGTATGTAATTTATTTCTCTGCTGGAACAGAACTTATCAGCTTTGCCCATGTGGAGAAAATGTTCTTACCTTAGAAACAAATAGACCACCACAGGCAGGAAGCTGGAAAGCTTAAATGAAAATCCACCGCATGATCACCGAAGTTAGCTTGCTACCAAAGCCACTAAGGCAGTGGTGTTGAAATGGGCTGGAGGTGGCACTTTAGGGCCAGATTTTTGACAAAGCCTAGTCTTGTTGAAGGATGATTTAGAAAACTGAGAACAATAAAGCTGTTGGGTACTAAGAACTCAGAGAAAGCTGGACTCTATTTAATAGTGCCGCTGGAAATCCAGCATTAAACAAAAAATTCACATCAAAGTCCCTTATTTTTGCCTGAATATATCAACATTGTTGTTTTAACTGGTCAGAAAATTTCTACAGTATTTGTAAAGCACTACAAAGTTGCACATTTTAGTCACTCTCTTCCGCAGTACGATATTATTGCAATCTAAAATAGAATACATTTTGACTAGTTATATAAACCCCATATTTGATAGCTTTTAATTTTGTAACATTTTATCTGTGTTTATACTTGGCAGGACTGCATTGTGCTCTAGCTATGTATAGAATTAAAACCCTTAAATTTCAAGTATGGTTAGTTATCTGTTCAAGTTCAGAAGAACACAGACTAACGTTTCTTAAAAAAAATATACAAACGCCCCACATTAGCTTAGGTAGGTCAGAAAACGCTGAATGGAGGTAAAAAGATCCCTTTGGCCTCAGACTAAACAGAAAATTTCAGTCCAAAAGTGCTTTTCATAAAGTTCCGAGCTAATGAACAAAAGGGGGTTCTAATAAAGTTTCATGAAATGTTAGCTATAAAATCCAACAGTAATAACATAATCTTTATTTCTTTGCCAATTTGACCACTTCAGAATAGTAAAAAACAAAGTAAACCACACTGGTTACTTCTAAGAGGTTTTATCTCAATGAAAGCAGAAAAGACCCAAAAGACTGGGCCAAAATATATATAAGGAAAAATCCAAAATAGAGAAAACACGTGTTTACGCCTGGCTGGAGCCAAGGGTAACAAACCCTCTTTACCAAGCTACCAAGCTGCTTCCAGAATCCTTGGGCCTTTGTCCAAGGACAAGGGAAATGCCAACTGGGCCATCCAAATCTGCTAACAGACAGAGGTTATCTATCTCTTTGAAAAGAGATGAAAGGAAATTCTCCTCTGAGCGCTTTGCAAACTCTGAAACAACTGCTCTTCATCTAAACAGTAGGATTGCCAGCAGAAGCTGTATAAGCTTCTGAGTTACTAAAAAATTATTAATGTTGAAGCATTATACTTTCAAGATGCACCTCTCAGTACCTCTAAAACCTGCAAGATAAAAGCCAAATACTACACAGAAAGCATTTAAAGGCATCGGTCTGGAAGCCCTGCCCTGTAAAACTAAAATTCCCCATATACTTTACTGCACATGCTTTCCAAGATTATCCACTCCCTCATATCAACCTTCATAAATCTCCACTGCCAAAACATCTACCAAAGCACTTACTGATAAGACATGAAGAAATTTCTTCTTCAACTGCTTTTTTATCCTCTGAAAAAGACACTTTTTAACAGGTTCTTGGCCATGATTACAATTGTAGTCACACAATGCTCTGTTTATAAAAGGAAGTAACGCAACCAATTATGAGAGCAGCCCTTGAAAAAGTCAACTAATGGCTTGACTTAGTCCACATTCATATCAGCACAAACTAATTTTATATGATGCTTGATAATGCAGCACTATGTAAGGAAAAGATTACGCAGGAACACTTACAAGCTAACATACTCATTCTGAAAGGATCAGGCCATATAAAATGCAGTTTATAAGCACAGAAAGAAAGAGAAACATGGAATTGAAACTGAGTTTACCCACATTTCATTCCTTTTGTACTTTGGCATGCTTATGCCTAACACACATGCAGTTTTCTGATACAGCTGCTGTTACTACATGGTACTTGATTTAGCCTCCTACACTCTAAATGCCATGGTATTTACATGAAGACCTAAAGACAAAGGAATAGTCTTAGCTCTCTTGCTCAGTTATCCGAGATGCTTTCTTTCCTTTGTGTTGTTTGTATTTGTTATTTATCTTTAAGGTATTCTAGTAGTCCAAATAATCATTCATTCCATGTTTTCTGAAGCAGTTACCATTCATCATGTGTTTTCTGAAGCAGTTACAGCCAACAAAGCCAACTCTTGGTCGGAATTTTTACATCCACAAGTAGAAAACAAATCACAGGATACTTCAAAGTCAGATCCTGTCAAATAGAGGAGGATGTTAATCAATGCAGTTTAATGCAAACGCCTCTGTCACACTGCTGTTAAGATTATGTGTGCTGAGGTGAGCAGGCAGCAATATGAAGAACCATACACAGAGTTATTTTGAATAAAAACGTTGCATCAGCCCGTAACATAAATCAGTCCATGCAAACTCTCAGGAATCCAACTTCCACTGCAAGTGTCTTTTTGGATCTGTTTATTTCAGAAGATATGGTATGAATGATGGTATAATAAGTTTTACCATGTTTTAGGCATAAATGAATCATACATCATTCCATGTGAAAGAAAAAACCCGAACACGCAAGTACAATATGTTTCCGCAGCTGCTCCATGGGAACAACAACATATCCATTTGGAAGGAAAATACATTTATGAAAATGCCTGATTAGCAGAAAAAGCAGAAAACATTTCATTATAAACAATAATATACAACACGACTGCTTTATTTGACATTTTTATGGTTACAGTCTGTTTTCATGGAATCTATTGGAATAAAACGCATACAGCTCTTCCCCTCCTACCCCCAGCTCAGATTAGTCTTCACTGATGTTATCCATAAAAAAACCAAAAAACCCCTCTAGTTTCTATAAACCAGGCTTTGAAGAAGGGTTTCCCATGCTAGTTGAATATACAGTTGCTGAACAGAGTGTACCAAATTATCTTCTTGCTTCAGGCATCTCCTACCAGGATCTCAGTTTGGGGGTAGAAACACATGTTTCCTTTCCTTTTTGCTTTTGCAAAATACAATATCTTTATCTTGCATGACTCCTATCCCCTGCAAAAGTTATGAATTGAACGCTGCAAAGCTGGCAGGCAGTGTACCCCTGAGAATTGCACAATATATATAAAGTCAAGGCAGTGCCACCTACATCACAGAATCTATGGCCCCCTAGAGACAAGGCTTCTGGATGTCCCAGTCTTCCCTTTTACAGCCAAAGAAACCTCTACCTCTCTATGTTCTGTTCTTCCATCTTACCTCTCCTTGCCCTTTTATTTTCATACACCTTTTTTATTTTCCCTGACATTGCAATTAAGAAGTTTCATATGCTTCTTCTGTTACAAATTCAATTATTGTAGAAAAGGAAGGGAACTATTCACTAAAAATTTATGAAGACAAGAATGTGTGGCAGTGTTGAATGTAGCACCAGTTAAATAACTATGCTATTTAATGTAAACCCCTGGCATTAAAAAAACCCCCTTAGAAATCATTTACAGTACTTTGTGACATGTACATGGAATCACATAAAAACACAGGTAACACTGGTAATGCCATTGTTTCTTTTGTTGAAAGCAAACTCGGACATGTTTGGAAAAAAAAAAAAAGTGCTACATGGACACAACCAGACACTTCTTTATGGATTATCCCCCAACCATTTACAGAAAAGGAACTCCACGGACTCTGCAGCATGGGAATAGACTCAGAACTAACTTAAAAACCACCTGCTACTGGAGAGGCACCTCAGATGGTTAACCCAACTTTTGGTCAACCTAAGAAAAACAAACAGGCAGAGGTAGCATCTAATCAGAGAAAAGACACTTTAATGTTTTGCCTGATTCAGGCCAAAGGATTAAGTCCAGTCTCCCATCTTCCAGGTGGGTGCCCCAGCTAATGAGCCCTCAGCTAATAGCAAAGCAACTTGTTCTCCCTCTCTTTTTTCATTAAAATCTCTGAAGAACTGTGTTTAGTTCCTCATCAAGATGAATGCCAAGCCTGCTAAATTTTTCATGACACTGAATTCTTGTTCTCCTGCCAGCCCTAGTTATGTGTGAACATTTTAAGCTCCCTCAGGCATTTATTTTACTACAGAGTCCTGAAATACTTAAGTCTATTAAGACCTAAAATAAACAGGCAAAAAGGAGGAATCTGCTAGTTGTTCTCCCAGTCTACGTTTTAAGGAGGCAGTGCTTACATCAGTAAAGTCTGGAAATCATTCTCAGTGTCATCAGTGAATAGATGGTGCATTTGGCAACAAACCCATCAGGCCCTGTCAGCTACTGCAGTGGGATTCATCTCCACACCACGGCAGAAGCGGCACCGTCTGCAGGCTGGGAAAAATGGGGCTGAACCTGGGAGAATCAGCTAGACTGCAAGTGCACAGCCAGAGAGGAAGGTGTAATGCTTTCCAGAAAAGCTGAACTTAATAAACATGCACACAATGATATTCTGCACATGCATTACCCCCTGGGTTTGTGCCCAACTGAGTCCCTGCCTGCTCCCTTGCTGCCAGGAAAGGGGGTGGCTTGGAGCAAACAGCGACTAAAGAATAATTCGCACAGCATGGCCTTGGTTGCCCTCCTCACCAAAGGCCTTTCTGGAGCAGAAAGCATACTGGCTACAAGCTAGGCTGGCCTGCTGTGCATCGAAGAAGTGTGAGCTTGAGAAAAGAAAGCCAAGCACCAAAAGATTTCAGGAAGGCCTTGAAAGGCAGCAGACAGCTGACTGAAGTAACCACCAGGCTGCAAATCTATCACAGAGGCTATAAGCTGAGCATCCCTAAACTATAGAAAGGAGCAGAAATAACACTCATAAACTCCGTACACAAAATATCTGGGTCTTGCCAACATCCAAGCAAACTGGAGCACTGATATCCAACTTGTTCCTTGCCCTGTTTCTGGTGCTCCCAATATACTTTGCCAAAGAGGTCTTTTTGAAGACAAAACTCAGAAGATTTCTCTACAAGCTATTCATGTGGTGGGGAGGGACATGGGGAAGTTCCTGAAGCCTGCAATTCTGTAAACTGCATGTATATATCATTTAAAAATTAGGCTTGGAATAGAATTTGGCAGTTCTTCTACATCGTACTTCCTTGTGTTGGTGAAGAATTATGAGGGTGCTTCAATTCCATGGTCTGTCCACAGTAATTGAAAAAAATTAAAGAACAGTATGAAAACACTATCAAAACCCCTATATAAGCAGAACTCAGTACTATAGGTTAATTTCCATTTAATCTTTGACTGCCAAACAGTTTAAGTTAAATGCATATCATGTTAGTTCTATGTATAATTTGTAATTCATTTTACCTCATTACCTCATCATTTTTGCCCTGTTTTTCTCTCTCTCCACCTTTCCTACCTTCATCTTGACAAACTGAAAACTTCCTGATATAGAAATTGTTCCTTCCTATAACTAGCAAAATCCTTAAGGATAACTGGAAAAATGTTCAATTCCAGTTAAAACGGTATTCTTTTCTCATACCTCCAAACGAGCATGATGGAATATCAGACTGAGTGGCACATCTGTGATGAATCATATCTCATGCCTCTGAACACCCATGGCAGAAGAAAAAGAGGATCAGTCATTTCTCCCACTGAGGACTGACAGGACATGAAATACAGAGGCAAAGTGAAGTTGGAAGATCAGAGCTGCCAGTTTTTACATCACGTGGAACCCTATAAAGAACCACAAAGCCCATTTCCTTAAGATAAAAACACAAGAACAGACAATCTTTTGCTCTGCCTCCACCCTGAGTGGGATGGAGCATTCTTCAGTTGAGCTTTGCAGTAAAACCATGGCTATGCTTCTGCAGACACCTGAGGAGCCTTATTGCTTTCTGCTTTCAAGCTGCAAAAGGACCTGCTGTCAAGCATTTCACCCGTAACATTCTTCTGCTTTGTGGGGTGGGAACCCCAATTCAGGGAGTTAAAAGAGCTCAAAAACCTGATGGATTCAAAATTTAAGCCCAGTGTGACTAGAAACCAGCTCTGAATCCCTAAAATCTGAATATATAATACAAACACTGATACAGCTTTTTCCAAAGAAATGGTAGATTGTGACCCCAAACTTCTCCTTCAGTAATTTTTTAAATAATTCATAACTTTGCTCAGCTTTGAACAAGAGCTGTGTAATGAGGAATGCCAAAGGAATATTCTCCAAAATTGAAACATCAGAGAAGCGTCACTCAGAAACCAGGCATGGCACTGGCGGACATTTATTATCCATGAGCTAAAATTTGACTAATGTAATTTAAGACTGATAATTACTGATGGAGGCCATATGTGTTTTTATTAAAAGGAAGCTGTCAAATTAAAAATACTGCTTCCATCTGACTTTTTCTAGAGTACTATAGTTTCAAATAACATCTCAGATTTATATAACTGAAATAACCACTCTATATATTTTCAGCATTTTAAAAGTCTCATTCTCTGTAAATGAAATCTTGCCCTTTATTCAGTCATTGGCATTACTCTCTCAAATACCAGCAAGGGAAATGAAAATACTGTTCTGTTTTGTTCTGTCTGGTTTTGTGTATATTACTAAAACTTGCAAATAATAGTAGAAGTGAGAGTCACAATTTTTTAACCCAGTTTTTAACAACTGATCTGATTTTAATTTATGACTATTATTATGTTGGTGGGTACAGGGAACTCTTGTGCTGGGCATTACATAAGTGTATAACAAAAAAACCCCACTAGTCCTTTCTCTGTATGAAGTAACAAATGGCTGGCACCAGACAGCACTCACCTGAAAGTGAAAATTCAAAGGCAGAACTGCTGAATTACTAATCATGATGTGCCAGCCCTCTCCCCAGTGCCTTGCTACTCAAGGTCTCCAATGTGGCTAACATGCTGCCAGCTTCTAATGCAGGTTCCAGAAAAGCTCCAGGGAATGGCAATCTGCAAGTCTGATGTCTATATGCTAGTTAATAGAAACTATAACAAATAGACTGAGTGCGCATATGTTTCAGAAGAGTCAGATTTTAGTTTTCATGAAGTCCTGTCTTACAAAATTAACCAATTCTTTGAATAGCTCAAAGAAACATGAAACCAGTGATTCAGTCAAGGCAGCCTATGCGAGTTGCCAAAAGGCTTTTAACAAGTACTTCACCAAAGGCTTATTAAAGGAGCTAAGTAACCAAGTCAAAAGAGAGATCCCTGCACAGCTACATAACTGTTTAAAAGACCTAACCAGAAATTAGTGTCAAACGGCCAAACCTTCATAGGAGAGGAAGCCTACCCATGGAGTACCACAGGGATGTGCACTGAGACCTGCTACTTTTTCCATACCTGTAACTGACCTAGAAAGGTAGCTGAGCACTGAAGCAACCAGGTTGCAGATTATATAAACTTATTCAAGGCAGTGAAGATGAGGGCAAATGGTAAAGAATCACAGGACCTTATGAAATTGAGTGACTAGACAATGAAATGGCAAATTAAATTCAATGTGTATAAGTGCACAGTGATGTACATGGGAAAATATAACCTTAACTCACACATGTACAGTGACAGGCTCCGAGCTGAACATTACAGCTCAGGAGTGAGACTCTGGGTTGCAATAAATAGTGCCATCAAAATGTCAGCTCAGTGCTCAGCTGCCAAAGGAAAGCAGCCCAACTATTAGGTATTGTTAGGAACTGAACAGGAAGCAAACCAGAGAACACAGTTATGCCACTTTGTAATGCCACCCAGTTCATACACTGTCCCTGCTTTCAGCAGGGAGGAGTTTAGGGGACATGCTTCATCACTGAGTACTTTGTGTTTACTTTTACAAAGGTAGGAGTGAAACGGAAAGAAGCTCAGTGCAGAAGGGCGACTTATAATTAGGGGGACAAAGACAGCAGTTTTAACACTCTCTGCTTCGCAGTTTCTTAAGAGTTTGCCCTGAGACCATAGCCAAATTCAAGGAGACAGCAACTTCTGGATACTTGCTGATAAACCATTCAAAAGAGGCTTACAAATTACACACACGAGCTCTGTTAAAAAGTATTACTGCATACCGAAAGCTTAGCTATTGCACAAGCTTTACTAGTATTTGAACTAGGGAGGAAAAGACAAGTTTGAAGATTTGCCTTCACTCTAACAGTATACAGCCAGCTGAAAATCACTTTGCTGTGCCATTTTGAAGTGACTAAAAATTTTAAGCCTTAAGGGTAAGTACAAGTGCCCAAAAAAGGATAAGTAGAAACAAATGAATCCAAGAATCTTTAGTCTTGACTTTCTCACTGCTCTTTTTTCCTCATTTTCTTTCCTATCAGGTAGTGTGTTCAAGGTGCCTCTGGAAACAGACTCTTTGGTGCCTGAACAACACACAAATGTTTTTACCCACTGAGGTTCTGTAACAGGGAATAACTAAATTAAGTCTAGGCCTTCAGATTTCTAGCTAATCTCTACATATCTCTACTAAAACATCTACTTGCTTTTATGAAAAAGGATTTGCCTGTCTGCTAATGGACTGATACTACTTGTATCTTTGTCTAATTGCAGGAGCCATGAGACTGTTCTGGTTTTCATTTGGATTGTTAAATATCAGACACAGAATTTATCTATCAATACTGGCTAAGGATAGTACACTCTTTATTTACTTACTTGCATCCAATACTGTCTCCTCACTTCACATATACACACACGGATAGAAGAGAAATACACTACTGCCACAATCTATAAACAATCTATACAGTAGCTTTGCCTATCACGTAATAGAATACATACAGAAACGTAGAAAACATGTTGGAAGAAAAAACAGAATTGTGATGAATGAATAATTATTCTTTAATTTTAAACTCATAAATATATCAAATATGAACATAAGTATTTTTCAACAAGAAATAAAACTATGCAGGGTATTTAATTAACTTTAAACTGTCAGCTAAGAGTTGCTACAGGAGAATGTGGATAGACTAATAACACATGCTATAAAATAGACCAAGTCACAAATTATTTTTTGCCTTTGTTCTAGCCTTACATTTCATTAAAAATCACTTAGTAGTTATTTCAACTCTAATGTTACAGCATTCCATTACGCAATAAGGACTTTTTTCCTATTCTTTTCCTATAGCCGTAATTCTCTACCACTGAACTGTAATTGAAGTTTCTTTCTTTTTTGAAGGCACACTTTTAGATTTGTCCTGTCCAAGCATGTTTTTATGACAAGTCATGAAGGATACT
>NW_010340553.1:37274-50784 GCF_000700745.2 Antrostomus carolinensis
CAAAAAAGCTTCTACAGGGAATAAACAGCATGATTTTAATTAAAGTAGAATGAAGAAAGCAAAGTAAATACTAGCTGGTAGCAATGCACTAAAATTTTCCATCACCACAGGTAAGTGGAAGTCAATCAAACTTCTCAGAGAAATGCCTTCAGTGTTCTTAGAGCAATGCACAGAATTGGTGAAGCTGTGACAGGTAGCAGACTGAACCCAAGGCAGGCACATCCACTCACTCACTGAAGCTTTGTGTTCTTCTGTCAGACGAAACTACTTAAGTTTCAGCATGACTACAGTTATTTGCGTTAACTGGAGAAAACCAAAGTAAAATCAGGCTCCCCTCTCTTTATTCTGCTGTTCACTACAAGTTAAGTCATTATCTGTCTTGTGAAGTGAGAGAAGAAACATTAATTAATCACAGAAACCCTTGGACCACTAGATAAATAGTTCCTTTGACCCCATGTTGTTTTCAAAGGGCAGGGAAGGCTGAGTTGCTGCAGCTATGGCAGCTGCCTTCGAGCACCGGCAGTAGCACTGGGCAGCTACAAATCACCAGTGCAGAGCAGCTGAAGTGCGAAATGGCAGCCGGCCCCTTTAAAAGTCCTGATGCACCCTGAAACTTTAATTCTGTCATGCAGTTAGAAAATGCTGAATAAATGAAGTTTTCCAGAAAGCCATTCTAACTGAGCTCCTCATTACAGATCTAATTACAAGCTATCTTTATAATGTACACCTGATGACATCATGTAAAGCACTTTGCTTTAAAGGTCAGCAGAAGTAAAAGAACAATTTTGCTATTTATAGTAAAGGGTGAACTTTTCTTATTTGGCTGTTTAAGCAGCCAACCCTTGAGTTTAATGTAATTAGGGAGGGGATATTCAATTTACAGTATCCACAAGTAATGATAATTACAGTGGTCCAAAAAAGCTGTTGGTAAGCATAAGAAACCTTTGTAATTACATTCTGTTTCCAAAATGACTCGAGCGCCGTGAACTCGAAGCATTTCAGCAAATGAAGGCCAAGGCACATAAAAGGAGAGCTACGGCGCTTTAAAAGCTGCACTGTTTAACATAATGAGCCGCACGACCGGAGGGAGATTGCAAAACGCGCTCCATAACTCCCCCCGACAGCCCATGCCATCTCCTTCCCGCTCACAAACATCCATTAAGAAAAACATAAGCGGGCTCCCTCATTGCCCCCTTCCCATCCTTCGCCAGCATCACACGGCTCCCCTCGCAGAGCGGACCGGGAGCCAGCCCGCCTAACTCCGCCAGGCTTCGGGAGCCCGTCTCAGGCTCCGGCTGCCGATCCCGTCATGTTGAGGAGAGTGTCGGCACTCTGAGCAGGGGAACGTTGTCGTGTCCCCCCCGCTGCCGGCCCCACACGCGCAGCAGATTAGCTAGGTCAGCAATCCGCCAGGACCAAGGTGAAAAATAAACAAATCACCACGTTCACAGCAGCTGCGGCGATCGCTCTCCGGAAAATTATTCAGGCATTATGAGGGAGACGGTATTAAACGCTGCCACTTGCAGCTTCACGGCTCTCTGCGTATTTGCATCAGCCTGGGATGAGCACTTAAGGACAATCATTGGAGAGCTTGCCCAGCTGAGCATCTTCCATTAAGTTTTTGTCTTAAAAGGAGATAGCAGGAACCTCTCTGCCTGATAGTCAAAAGGCTTGTCATAACTCATTAATAACACAGCCTTGCTCAGGTTTCCTTCAATGAAATCAGGCAGGCGGCTGATGAAGAAAACGCTGACTGAACAACAGAGACAAGGCAATAAACTTGCCACTACTTGGCATCATTTGGTGTCTGAGACAAGGATGATCAACGCTATTCGACAAGACGTGTCAGAGCCCCGTAAGAGTTCTAGCAAAGAAACTCACGACACAAACAGTAATTCCTCATCACAATGAGATTCAGTGCTTGGAAGTGAAGACTTCGCATTTTAGCTGCAAAGATAAATGTACTGGTCTGCTTTTGCTATGCCCAGGGCAAACCTGGCAATCTACTCTGATCAGCCGTTTGCATCCAAAGGCAAAAAAGCCAGAAGAGGTGAGGTAAACGACAATATCAGATTATTGCAAAAATTAACAGGACTATCACAACTCTTCCATCAGATTTTAAACTCATCTGAAGCCTCATTTCCTTCTAAGTAGGAAAAATAGAAAATACAATTGAAGTTATCTGTTAGGTAAGGAAACAAGCTCAGGCTAATTGTCAAGATAAAGTCATTAGGATGGCATCAAAGTAGGGAGGGCAGAACATGACTGCTTTTTCTTCCCCCCCCGCCCCCCCAAGTGCACATCCATTCATACAGAGCTAAAATGCACTTGATATGTTTAATTGAGTCTTACACACTTCCTCCTATGTGATCTGTTCATCATGAAGAAATGAAGAAACGTACTCTTATGGGCATTTGTTCCACAAGCATTTCATATACACAACACTGCTTCAAATGACAAAATATTCTAGTAATATTGTAAGTACCAGCCAGTTCAATGTACAGCATTTGTATGGTCCAAGGTTTAAACAGTCTTCAGCATAATCACATTTTCAGTGATAAAAACTGCTATTATAAATTCTGTATTTACTGTGACAGGGTTTCCAGGTTTGCATTCTATTTTTAAAAGATGCTTTATCATCACCACATCATGGAAAGAGTCCAAATATATCTAAATTAATTTTGTACATTCAGAAAAAGCAACAAATGTACTGAAGTTGGCTAATTATTGATTTTAGAACATCTGTGTCACAAAATAGTCTTCTGCAATAAAGTAGGTTCGGGTAATTTGCAAACAGCATAATATTATTACTTCCTTAAGCTCCTTTGTGTTTCACTTCGGTATGATCATTTATTTTGAATGTAGTATGTCTTTAAAACTACGGTCTATAAACATTATTAGAAATAGCACTATTAGCATGTCTAGAGATTGCTGTATGCCAGCAGAATGGAACTGATTGAACAGAAATCAATAAAGGTATTTAATGACTTCATGAGAAAAATAAGTGACCCTCACACCCTTAATGGATTAATGTCACTTATGTGCAACACATTGCATAATGCTGACACAGAGCCACTCAAAGCAGTGTCACTTTTCATATGAGTGCCTTAAAACCTTATCAAAGGGAAATTGTGTTTTAATGCTATTTCAGATGTCATTTTTGAGAGGATTTTTACAATCCCATTTCATAAAGCAGAAAGCATGATCTGAATTGTTACAAGTAGCTTTTGTCATTGGCACATGTACTAGGTCACCCTCCGAAGCTAGCCGGTAAAATGAAATCCTGACATAGAAGGAGAATAACAGTTAGAACCATTACTCAAACAACTTGTTTACTGTTGGCTTTTGTCTCTGAATACATCTTTATCTATGTATCTGAATCTTTAATTAATTACCAACAGCATGCTCCACCACGGAAGGGAAACTACTCCTCACAGTCAGTCCTACGGTATGAGACCGATGGGACGCGCAGCTGCCCAATATGCTACCTGAGAATCAAAATGGGAGAAGGAAAATAACTTAGATGAAAGGCTACTACGACATGAAGTGAATGCTTGCCTCTCAGCCACTGAGACTATGACTAGAATATGGGTATCTGTCTGTTCATCTACAATACACTGCTTTTGTATCCTATTTACATCCATTCACTGAAAAGCAACTGTGAGTCACAACAAACTGTTCCATGCTCTCATTTCTTTATTTTTACTTTAATAGACTAAATTCAGAAATATGCAGTATCTACTAGGTGTCTCTCTGGTGACATGAAGGCTCCTTTTTGGGAAAGAAAGCAAGTCAAATTAAAGATGTTAATATGCAATGTCTAAGCAGGCTTTGCCATTGCCAGGCTGCATTTACAATTACTTTGGAGTAAACCTAAATGTAAGTGAGGGGAGGAGATGTTTGAGTTTCTTATTTTATTTACCATATTATCTATCACAATTTTATGCTCAAAATGAAGAAAAATGAAAAAAACCCAAAACAATCTCTTTCTTAAAAATAATTTGATCCCAGCTTTCATAGGCAGTTTTTACCTGAAGAAACAGGAAAAAACTGCGTTCAGATAAAACAAGGAAGGCAAATGCAAAAGCTTTCTCTGACTGACTTGAATATTTCCTTATTCTTCCCCAAAGGATATAAAAACTCCTCCAGTAAATGTAGCATCATAATTGGCTATAATTGACTCCATCCTTCAATTTTTAAGGCAATCTATAAAATATGGATTGTTTTGTCAACTGGGAGACAATTTTGTGACACCACACTGTTTATCTTGTTACAGTGATCTCAGCTGCACTCAATATCATTTGTTACCCTTCAGACTACCTTATTTGTGCTGTAATCCAGGACCTCACTACATTTAATGCACTGCACACTAGTTAGCTGTAATACCAAACATTTTGAGTGCCACCAAAAGGAATTACTCGCTGAAGATCAATGTAATAGGGGATAACAATAGCAATGATACAGTACCAGGTGAAGTACAGCCATTGTATTTGGGCAAGTGAACTGTTCCAATACATCAGTGTACTTCATGCTATCCTGTCATTAGTCCATCTCACAACTTACTGCACATTAATCAGAGGAGATGAGGGACAAAAAAAAAAAATTAAAAAGTTTAACCGCTTTTCTGTTGTTTTTCTATTACACGTGCTGTTCTACTGCATTTTTAACATTTAAATGCAAACTGGTAACACCCTGGCTGTACAGACTGTTACCACATCATGTAGTTTTGCAACAAACTCTTAGGTCACAACAAGATGCTGATTTCTGAATGGGAATGACTGCATCTGGCCATTTCCATTAGCTGAATAAATGCAGACACCTCACAAAGATATCAGCTTCAAACACAGAGTCAGAATGATGCAATTGGTTTATCTCCCCCTCTCCCCCCCCAGGAATTCCAATAATTATTTTTATTTGTACATCTCTGTGTGCTGCAACACTTCATTTGAAAAATGAGGTAAGCAGAAGGAAGGTAAAAACTAAAATTTTAAAAAATCCAAGTACCAATAGCTACAAAACTGCAGCAAATGATTGATAGAAACACTGATGTAATCCTGTCCATAGCAACAGTTTAATTACGAGCATCTTGGCAGTGAGCCTGCTCTATGTGTTGATTTTGCCCAACAGAGAATGCCATACAATCCATCTTTGTGCTACGTGCTACATGACTACATGGGGAGGCCAATCAAAGTGGAACAAAGAACAGAGTTGTAGTAAATTACTGGGGTGATACAAGAGCGAGTACATTGGCCATGAATAATTTCACTTCTGAGGACACAGAAGCCTGAGAAAAAGCAGGGGTAGAAAAAAATACCAGGAGGGCGCCACCCACGACAAAATAGCGATTACAGCATACAACATGAAGACTCCTCTCTGATGAACAGCACGAATTCCTGGTACTCATCTTCAAGTGCCCTATCTCAAATTCTTGTTCCCAGGATCATGGCTGTGTTGTTGCCAGCACTGATGGGATCAGAGAAGGACCCTGCTATCCTAGGTAAGAAGGTCTCCCACTGGGGATGCAGGGCTCATGGGCCGTGGTGACATTAGACACTGTAAAGCAAAGCATGCCGACAGGAGTGGGTCTCCTGTGCAGAGAAGCTGCTGCTGAGAGCCCGATAGCCACGTGACTTGTGTTCTAAGGGTTTTGCTTTGAGCTAGTTCCAGCGCGGTCCTGTGGGCAGGAGCACGCGTGCAGCTGAGGGAGAAGAGCACTTCTGGGGCGTGTTCCCCAGCTTAGTGCTGCCCAGCAGTAATTGGCGCGTGTGCTCTGGTACCACGCCGTGAGATAAATCAAAGTATAGTAAGCCAGGAGATGTGCTGAAAGGCCACACTCCCGACCCACACTAAAACACAAATATAGCAGTCACATCATAGGGGAGGTATAACACCATCAGTGAGGTGCAGAGTTCACTCCAGTAAAGCAGAGGGCAAGGAAGCAATAGTGGCAGCTTTGTAATACGGATGTAAGGGGCAGGGACCTTGAGAGGAAAAGGCAGCAGGGCAGGCTTAAGAGGTTTTTAACAAATGGTGAAAACTGACTGGGACTGTTTCTCAAGATACTTGCAAGTAACTTCCACACAGAAACAAACAAACAAAAAATAACAGAATCATAATTTATAATTAACCTTACTTCCAATTTCTCTGTTGGAAAGTATTTGTTAAAAAATCCCCAATCAAGTTATGATGCAATGAATGAACTCTATTCAACAAAATGAACACAACGTATTTCAGTCTAAATGCAACTGCAGTCTACAACATGTTTTTACACAAAAAAATGTCCGTAAATTCCAGAGCTATCTTTTGAAGAAACATTTAGGAAAATCTCCCTGAAATACTGAAGCAGAAGATTATACTCTCTCTTCTTCAATTTAAGGAAACATTCTAGTAATTTTTAAGTGTGTGAACAAAGGCTTTGTGAAATCCTAGTAGGCTATTACATGTGGTAAGAAAACCATCAATCATTTTTGCAGCCTGGTGTCCACATTCACAACTTAACTCAATAATGACTGTTTTTAGTTTCTATTAAGGTATGAATATTTTATGTATGTAACCACGTAAATCAATGAGAATACACATATATGTATATACATGGATCATACCATGTATGTGCTTCTTTGAAGAATGCACTGAAAACAACTGAAACATTTGAAATAATGGCACTCTAAAAATGAGCTTCCTAAAATTTACAGAAATTACAACTGATAGTCAAATCAAACACATAATTTTGATCTTCTAAGGAGTTAAACTTACACCACACAACTGTTGTTCCAGTCTGCATTTTCTATTTGCACATGTGTGACTATTTCCATCTTGAAGACACTGTGGCTGCACCACAACATGAAAAAAAACTTTTTTTTTTTTTTTTTTAATACTGAGTGTATGGGCACACTCTACTTATTGTCCATTACCTGTGAGAAACTGCTTTTAAACAAGAAGTGTTAGAATCTAGGAGACCCTGCTTTACATTCATTAGCTCTTTCTCATTTATATTTACATAAAACACTGGAGAACACTGGAGAAAGGGATTTTGTGTGTGTGTGTGTGTGTGTGTGGGTACAAGCTAATGTTCAGTTCATTACATTATAAAAATCTATTAAATTACAGAACTAAAATAGGATTATTTATTTAAGCTTTGAAAGCCCAAGATACTCATCTGCGTTCTTCCAGATACAGTCATGTTTAGCTCTGAATTTAGGTTTCCTATTTCAGCTCAGAGTACTCAAGAGATACTCTAGTTTTCTAAAGAAAATGTACTAAGAAATGTTAATACTTGATAAAAAGTCTTTCTGTGTATCATCTCACTTTTTCAGCACCAAACATTCTAGTTTGACAATAATAAAAATATTGTTTGATCATCTCTTTACTGTAGATTCTCTCATAATAAACACAACATCTTCTAAAATACCTATGTGACTGTACTGATCGAATGATTACCTGAATAAAACACCCAGCTGATTACATTGAATATTCAGTTAACTTATTTACCCTTCAACAGCCAGAGAATACAACAGAAGAGAAACCTACAGGAACTCCTGGTAAAGGTACTTTGTCAAGACATTATTCAAAGTTAGAGTATTATGAACTGTTACATTACTCCTCCATAAGTTCACCTTGGTATTTCCACATTTGCAAAATCATATATATTGATATTTTGTCATTTGCAAAATCTTCAGAAAAAAAGAAAAATGACACATCACTCTGACATGCCAAGGTTTGTGGGAGTGAGGGAAGCTGGGAGTCTGCTCTCAGGCACATGGAAATATGTAGCACATATAGTGCTTCTGATACAGGTCTTTTAGTTCCACTTTTTATTCATGAAAGAGAACTTTTAAATACAAGAGAGACTGTGCTTTGTAGAAAACGTTGTCTTTGGAAATGCTTAATGGCAGCCACGACACAAAGGGGACAGAAGTTTTGCAACTAACAAAATAATTCTGAAGTCCCAATGCAATTGCAAATTAAACAAATATATATATTTAATGAAAGAAGAATTGAATTAACGATTACAGAATACCTGAAAGATCTTAATGACTACTAAACCTGACATTAAAGTTTGTGGCCATTTAATATTTTATTACTTATGGTGCATTACTTTAGATCAAAGCACACAAATCTGTCTGAAAGTATTTTTGCCCTAAGATCTATATCACAACTCTTTCTCTCTAATTGAAAACCTAAATAAAAAAACCCCAAGATGACTATATATCAAATCTCAAAGAGAAGAGGATGATTTGTCATTTAAGAATTCTTAGCTATCGGAAAAGGTAGCAGAAATCCTCTAGTTCAGCATAGTTATTTTAGCCAATCTCACACTGGGCAGAGCTGGGAAGTTGAGATACAAGCCTTGTGGAGGACAAACAGCAATATTCAGTCTGGAGACATGCTCCTGACAATCTTTACTGATGTCAGACCATAACTGTCTGGTCAAACATGTATCTGCGTAGAAACAGTGGCGCAAAGTACAAAGTAAGTTCAGTGAAAAACAAGGTGCTACTCCACGTAAAGAACTGCAGTGAAATTTGGTGACTTTAAAGAAAACCAACCAAACAAAAACCCAACACAAAAATAAAAAGCCCTATGTGCTAGTAACTCCTAGTGCTTAGGTTTTATTCATTGCTGTGTTTAGAGTCCAATAGCCTCTTTCTCCAAAGTCTCAGAGACCAAAGGGAGCATGCAGAAGATGTTTCACTTTTTACTGAAGCAGTGGAGAAGATTTAAAGCTTGGGAGGGTTTTCTGAGTGACTATCACCCACCATACGCTTCAGATTACTCTGCCTGGGTTGGTTTTGATTAGAGGTTGAGAGGTATCATAGCTCAAGTAAGCAGGAGACAATTGTAGTAGCTGATGGATGACGGATGAACACTGATTCAAAACTAACCTGCAAGACATCTCTCAAAGCACGTTAATTAAGTCTGACAGTGAATATGGAGCTTCTTATTAGGAATGCACAATGAACACACCCAGCTATGGGCTTCACTTATTTCATCCTGTCACCACAGGCGACACTTTCCTGGGCAACTTTTGGGTTACAAGATTAATCCTTTAGAAAATAAGTACTTTGGAAACAGTTGAAGGGATAGATTTATATTTCCAGATGATTGTTTCACAATTAAACACTGTTATATGACAAAGCTTTGGCCCAATTTTAAAACTTATAGCCTGTTCACTTACTGTGTAAAATACGTTAAGTGTGTTTTGGCACAGAGCACGTATAAGATTCTCAATGAAAAAAGAAGTTATTTCGGACCACAACTGTAAAGCAAGCTTTTTACAGTTACTTACACGTACTTGAATTAAATACTAAAATGGAGGCAACACACTATGGTTGTCTGAACTATCTCTGATCACTTCTACAATACAGAAGACTACAGCACAAACAGAAAAAAAAAGGCTATTTGAGAGAACCAGTGTATTTCTACAATTCAACTCAATGTCAAATGCGCAAAACAGTAGCTTGCATCTTGGGACCAGTTTAACTACCTCACTGCAGTACTGAGTGCAGGCTATTAAGCCTTGCTTCTGATTATCTCAGGCACTGTAATGAGCTCACATGGATGCATTACTTGGGTACCTCTACAGCAAATTCTTTGTGGATTAATTAAAGACATATTTAGATCTACTCAGAGTAGCAGTATCTGGAGAAGAAGCACCAAAACATATATGTTCCAAGACTTAGAAATTAATCTAGCTAAATTAAAGTGACAATCCTACAATAAAACACACTAATTAATAAAATTAAATAAAAAAAGAAATAAAGCCAGAATAACGGAATTATTTCATTTACTGCAATTACTACATTAAATAAGCAAGTAGTTTCTTGTAAGAACTGATAATGTTAGAGACTTGGACCTTGTTTAGGCACTAGCCCCTAAATGAGAGAGTATCATAAATCTCTGTGTGAACTGAGATTGTATTCCAGCTAACCAGTGAACATGAAAGGATCAGCTCATCTCCATTCTAAAACAAGTACTTAGACTGAGGGTCTCATACCAGTTATGGAAGCCTGCTAAAAATATGTCTGATTAGATAATAAGCTTTTATTCCTCCCCTTCACAATCAGATACAGATAAAATAAGCTATTCCTGCTCTCTTCAAGACATTCCATCTTACTACATTTAAATTCAAATAGAAATTTGAAACACAAACCTCCTGTTGGAAAAATACATGTCTGGGATGTGTTGGGCAGAAAAGACATTTTATAAGCTACAAACTGTTATATGGGGACTGTGCTTACAAAAAAACCAAAACAAAACAAAAAACCAAACAAATCTGAGCCTGGCTCTGCATATTCACGCTTTTTGACCATACTGTCAAATGGGGAAAATGCTAAAGGAGATACAGATATCCATTAAAAATACTAAAATAAAACAAACTTAAACAATACAGTACTTAAGCAATATGCTTATTGCTATTTCTGAATTTTAATTATGCTTCTGGAAGTTGGTATATTTGACAAGATTAGTCACTGATATTTTTGGCTCTATTAATATGAAAGGAGCATTTGAGTTTTTTTAAACCACATGCTTATTTGCCAGATACCTATCCACTTCAGAGAGCAAAGGAAGCACAAGCCTTCTAGCAAGCCTGGTTTACCATATGACCAGACAAGAAGGCAAAGCTTGAAAAAAACAGATTTTCTTTTTCTTCATCAGGCTACGAAGGCTGCCTGCTTCTGCTCATTCATCTCCCTTAGCCCAGCAAGCCAGAACACGACAGTTTACTTTCAAGGCCTTGTTAGTTTGGATTCAGCATTTTAGGCAGACTGTAGTCTGAAAATACTTCGTGTTTTAGACATTTACAGTCCATTCAACAGAAGCCAACATAAGTTCTTCAAAGGTTTAATAAATTATTCTTAAAAAAAAAAAAATCCACCTGGGGAAAAAAAAATAAATCTTTCAAAACTATAAAAGTCAGGCATAAAACTAGGAAAAAGACTGGAAATTTAAAACCTCAAAAGCAGTACTGCCTCAGTCGCAAGTAAAACAATTCTTCCTCTATTCTGCAAACAGACTTGAGATGCCATTATACACATAAACATATCCCATATTCCAGTCAGCAGTTTAACAAAACTTCTTAATAGAATAATCAGGATAAAAATATTGGATAATCAGAGTAAAACTATATTGCTCTCAGAAATCGTGAGTTTTATTTCTGTTTTCATATGTAAGCATACTTGCTTCTCCTTAGCTTACATGCTCAAAGATCTCACTTGTGCTTGCATGTATTATCTTCTTCTAATGAGGTAATCGTAGCCTTGCTCACAAGACCAGATAACAGTTTTTTCTAACTTAAAAAAAAAAAAAAAAAAGAGGAAAAAGGAGTCCTGGGGGATGTGGGTATGAAGCAAAGAAAATGAAACAAAAATGTAAAAGAAAAAAAAAATCATTTGAACAGCATAATTTTTAACTTGGTTTGTTTCTATTTCTATTTCTATTAATATAACTAATATTCTAAGTCTTCTAACTGTGGCTCAATCCCATATTTCCTTCCATGGGAAGTTGCATGAGAAAAATACTGTTAGATAGAACCACTTCATTATCATTAAAATCCCAGAAGCAATAAGCCATATAGACAGGGGCTCTGTTCAATTCGAGGCACAGACACAGGTTCAGGTAGACCTGCTTCCTTTTTTTTTTCCTTGTTAGTACAACATAGTTAACACGTTGGCTTCTACCAACCCAAATTTGAAGATCTGTATGGCAAAGTTATCAAAACTGAAAACAAAGGTTCAAGTTAGCTAAGTTACCCAGGCTCAATCAGGTCTGCTTGCAGTCTTGAGTGGAAAAGGCAGAGACATGTCTTGTTAAACTGAAGAACAACTTCCTCTTTAGCACAGTTGACAAAAAGCCAGGTATTAAAACCAAGCATGCAGCCTCTGATTTTAGAGAAATAACATACTTTACATTTATCTACCTGTAAATAATTATTTTCAATATTGAACAATATTGTGCAAGTGGGAAAAAAAAAGTCAGTCTGTCTAGACCAGTTTCAGCCCTGACTCAGTCTGATACTGGTTCCTACGGCTCACTCAGCATCTCAGGTGTGTGGCCATTCAGGCTGATGCAGCTCAGCTAGGACTGTTCCCTGAAGCCACAACAAGCCAGTGGTCTACAGCCACATCATAAACCTGTCAGACTATGCCAATATTGGATAAAATAAGGTGACTGTTAGTGCAGCCTCAGTAGATCATAACAAACAGTGATGGGCACTGCTAAAAGCTTGAATATGAAATTGCAGCAGTACTCTTTCTTCAGAGGGGAGAGTAGCTTTGGCAGAACGAAATACCTTTTCTTCTTTTCCCCACTCTTTTCTTCTTCCTTCAGTAAAACAGCATTTAAACAAGTAGTCTGATGTATTGTATCTGGAAGTATGGAAAATGCTTTTGTTTTTAAACATGCATGTTTTGGTACACAAAAGGAAATCACACGTTGTTATCCTCCCATTTATAAATTCCCCTCAAAAATATCAAGATGTTTCCCTACGTGGACGCAAACACACACTAACAGAATTTTTCCTTCAACCTTTTCAGTGTAGCGTGACCTCTCTAAGCACAGATTTCAGTATTATACAGGGAGATGTGCTAACTGACAAGCAGATGAAACTAACAGATCAGAACCCTTTTCTCCACCTCAGCATTTAGTTGTGGTTTCTGAAGGAAACATGCAAGTGTACACCTCACACATTAGACCACCTTGTTAAAGGTAATCTGCAACAGCCAGAAGGGATTGCTCTTGGTTTTGATAAAGTTCAGGGGAAAGATGAGAGAAATGATGCTAAAACTATGTTGCATGCTTTAAGAACAGACATTTTAGTTTAGCTCCACTTAGTATAATTTTATGCCACTGCGTTTAGAGTACTCAGATATCAGAGTAAAAAAGAAAAGGGAGCAAAGTGGAGGGATGGAAAAAATCCAGTTATGAAGCTTCAGTTATGCAACATTAAACACTCTTGGGTGTTTTTATTTTTTTTGTTTTGTTTTGTTTTTTTTCCAGAGTGCACATTCATACCTAACACCACATATTCTGAAACAGTATTTTGTAAATCTATATCTGTAGAAAGCATGTATTTTGAAGTGCCATTATACTGAAAAAAATGACTGTGGTATTGTAATAATCGTATCCTGGTTTTTGCATCAAACCCCTCTTTCCAAAAGGGATTTAAAAGTCCTGAATGCTACACTTAAAGGCTCCTCAGTTTTGGAGGAGACACTTCACTTGTAAAGCTTTCTGAAGACACTACAAAGATGTACACTTGAAAGCATTTCCTCTGTGAAAAGTTTGAAATATCTCAGAAATATTCCTACTTGCCTATTTAAAACATATTGATTCCAAATGTATTCTAACCAGTATTAAAAGTTATTTTATCTAGTTTAAATCTAAACAAAGCATTTCAAAATCATCTTTGGGAAATGTTTCCAATGAATTACAGTGAAATTGATTTTTTTTTTTTTGTATTACCAATCATGAAAATTTTGAGGACTTCTTTGTCCTGATCTGGAATAGGAAT
>NW_010340553.1:50865-51419 GCF_000700745.2 Antrostomus carolinensis
CACTAAAGCTGTTTTTTCTTCAGGTCTATTCAGAATATTTATGCAGATTATTTCTGTTGCCTGATGAGCATGCAACATACTCCAAAGGGGAAAACAAGCCATGGCATAGCCTGCTTAGAAGTCTGTACCTCAGGTACACAGTTAAATCACAGTTAAGTCATCTGCCTATACATATGGTGGGACTGGGTCTCAGGCGAGAGCTATAAAAACTTGTATACACTTACATTGGAAATTTCTGTGCCTCAGTGCAGGAATGATATAAAAAAAAAAAACAAACCAACCCTACCTTAAGTGCCTGAGGACTTGCAGAGGTCCAAGTTTTCACCAGCAAAGCTGCAAGAGTGTCCTGAATTCTGCTACTGAATATCTTAGCATTATCTTGTCTTACTCTTAGTGAATATATTGCATCTCCCGGCCATTCGCTACCCACAAATGAGAATGGCCAATATCCCCTGAGGCTCTTGAGTCCTCAGAAAGCTCTGACTGCCTAAGGCCATCGTCAGATGTGCTGCCCTGGATGCATCAAAGTGGGGTGAAGAGGTTATTGCTTCCTG
>NW_010340553.1:51463-71966 GCF_000700745.2 Antrostomus carolinensis
AGCATCACAACCACGCACTCATGTCCTAACCCCCGATGTCAAAATGACAGGCTAAAAAGGTTTTGTTATTGGAAATGTGTGAGGGAATGGGGACTGTCTGTACAGGCCAGGTTAGGGAGCAGCTACCTGGGCAGATGGAAGGCTGGGACAAGCAGCTGGCAGCAGAAACCCCTGAAGTGGCTCAGCCGCTGCCAGCGGGGCTTGTCTGACTTCAACCCTCACTCACAAACGACACAGAGTTCAGCACAATTCCCTGTTCGTTCAAATCAGCACTAGGAGAGGAAACACGAGCCTTTTTAATTATTAAAAGAAATCCTTTTCCTTCTTCTAATAGAAGCTGTGGCACTCAAGACAGTGCTAAATGCAAAATCTGTAGGATCTTGAAGTGACAATAAGGCAGGGCATGTCCCTGCCACCACCTATGGAGAGCACTGCTAGTGACAGGAGAGAAAATAAGCTTTGGGGCAGCTTACCTAAGCCTTTGGGAGGATGGAAGGCTAAAGAGTGTACCGAAAGTCAGAAGTTACCTGCAAAAGAACCAGGCATGTAACCTAGAGCTGAACCCTGGCCCACTGCCAAAATCAGAATTAATATTTTTTTTATTTTTCCATTTTTGCAAGAATGTAGAAGTTATTATATAGTTAATCCTCATCAGAATTAGAAAATATTTATAAACTGGTAAGCACCAAAGTCAATGTTAACAAGTATTAACAGTGTTAAAACATACAAAACATTTTATATGCACTGACTGGTATGTGATAATTACATATTTTATTTCTTAACTATAAGATACAAAATCTTTACAGACAGGCTACAATTAAGACCAAGTATCTGTCAAAGTCAGAGGTACATGATAATGTTACTATTTAATGTCTGCGGTAATTTTTAATGCAATGTTTCCCTAAAAATACCATATGACTTTTTGCTACTGTGTTTATGGTATTATAGTAGTAGGTCTAGAGACACTACAAAATACCGTAAATTCCGTTTCTTTAATGACTGTATGAACATAACAGAATAGAAAAAGAAAAAAAGGGAAAGGAAGGGGAAGGAAATAAAATAAAGATATAACTGTGAAAACTCAATTATACATTCCAACAGAATAGAAGCTCCCAAACTTTATCACAAATTGATCAGGGAGATGAAATAACATCTCAGAGACTATTATATAACTTATCTAACCACTATATAAGAGCAACAGATATCCCTATTATACGACGCATTCTCTAAACTTACTTGTACTTGAAAATTAGGGTACATTCAGTCACCATTTCCCATACAGTAAGATAATTTTTTTTCCAGTAATTACCTGAAAATATGGCAGTTGGGATTTGAGCAACTGAAATCATACTTTTGTTGCTGAGAATTGTCAGACCAGAAATTCAATGTACTGCTAGAAAACTCCCACACTCTCTTTGGGCTGCAATACTGCAGCGGCTAGGGAGTTTTGACAAAACAGGCCCATTATTATTTAATTCCCAGAAAATGCAATTTGGAAGATGAAAAGAGGACAAAGAGAGAAGGGGAAAAAAGCCACAAAGGTTTGGTAAATACCTTGAGATTACTTTATAGCCATTTTCCACCTGAGAAGCAGATATATCTTCAAATATTTAGTGAAACTAATACAGAAATGGTTGCTAAAATGTGCTTTCAAATAAAAACAACTTTACAAAACAAACAGTCATCTCCTCTAGGCAGCAGTTCCTCCCAACACCTCCAATAAACCTACAGCTCTTGTTCAATAGCTCTTCTCTCACCTTTGAGCAGGAAGCAAATTGTGAAGTTGAGCGGCATCGTTATGAGACACAACCTGCTGTGCTATCAGCGGATTTTAACAAATAATTAGAGCTGCCTGCAGCCATCCAGGACTGTAAAGGCTGCCGACAGCATCAAGTGATGTCGGTGACATTTCCCACCAGTGATTGCGTTGCTGAGAAAGGGGGAGGTACGAGAGGTTTCCAGACTACTGTCCTCTCACCTTGTTCAGAGCATGTTTCAGTCGCACTAGTTAAAATAACAGTGGTCCCCAAGGTCTCGCTGACCTCGGTAATGCCACTCTTTTCTGTGCCAGTGCAGTTGAATGTGTAGTAGTAGTAACGGTGGGAGTGAAAATGTGTCTCCGTAGAAGGAGACAAGTTTCTCTTTCATTACTCCATATGAACTGCACCAGCATCTAAAGCGCTGCATTTATTTGCCGCATCTACAGCGCAGTCAAACACGTACAGAATCTACGGCCAAAGGTCAAGTTATGATTCTTAGTTTTAATGAGCGTGAAGTTGCTCAGCCCTCTAGGGTAGGATTCCTTCAAAGGAGCCATTCAAGTCTGCTGTACCCTTAACACGGGACCTAATTCACTCCTAGCTGTAAGTTTAAGTCCTGTTAATTTAATTTCACCCACATACCAACAGATTAGAGAATTTAATGACTCGAGCACTACAGTGGATCTAGATAACAACTCCAGAAATAAGTTTTCAGCATCGGAAAAGGTTCTGGTAAAACTCCTGTGAAATTTCTGTATTATGGCCACTGTCAACATTCACGACCTATGAGGGGGGAGAAAAAAGCAGAATCACACACAAATATTTCTGGTAACAACTGCTGATGCTTGTTTTCCTTATTTTCTCGCCCCAACTTTTTCTTTTTCTTCAAAATAGCTGACCACTGAAACTGTCTTTCACAATTTCAGAGATACAACTTTCTCTGCAGGTTTCTCTGTCAAGGATTTTCCTTTATGCAACACATTTTGGCTTACTCAGAGAAATTGTCTCATCTACTTGCATTTTAGTGTGAATTTCTCAGACAAGCTACTCACTGAATTTTCCACATAAAGCAGAGTATCAGTCATCAGAATAAAATAAATTCATTCAAATAGAAAGTAAAAAAAAAAAAAAAAAAAAAAGTCAAAGGATAAGTGTCATACACACAAAAATACCTTTTTTTTTGAGCACAGAAACAGACAGATTTTGGCCAAAATAGAGAACACACAATGAAAAGTAAATTCTAGTAGCAATGTTCCAAGGTTAGAAGTGCAGCAAATTACTGAATGGTTGTCCCAGTCCTGGGACAAAATGTTATTGAAATACAAACGTCCACAACAACATACAGGAGTGAGCAGCCAGCAAACCTCCTAACAAAATCAAGCATACATAGGCATGAGAAAGCTTCACTAATTTTGAGTCTGCATGGTAAGAAGCTGTGGTTGTATTCTGAGCCCTGCATACAGGTCCTTGTGAGGAACTGCACTACAGACTTGTCTCAAAGATTGCTTGGAAGGACGGTCACAAGACCACCAGGTTCTGGAAACCCTGCTGTGTGAAGGTGCCCTGCCCGCAGGGGTGTTCTGCCCAGACATGTCCCTGTCCAAGTGCTGGGAGGCACGAAGAGACATGCCATTGCTATGGAAACTACAGCCCTCGAAGGGGTATTTAAGGAGGACCGGCACAGGCAAGGACTGAGTGGAGAGAGACAGGAGATAGAGACAGAGAGGATGACCGCCTGACCGCACCGCACCTTGCCACGCCACATCACCGCTGGAACAAGCAACTGAGACCTCCTCGCCTACCCCTCACCATCGCCTCGCCGCTGGACCCGTGGTGGTGACTATTCTTGCTGCCCTATACCGACTCCTTGCTTGATTTCCCATCTTTCATTCCATCCTGTCCTATCGCTATTCTCTTCATTACTCTTCTTTTTCTAATAAAAGGTGTTCTGGGAGTGCGGCATGTGACCTCGTCTGTGTCTTAATCCCGCTCTTGGGATCGTATCGAAACCTTCCCCGACATCGGATCGGGATATTTAAACGATCCCCGACATCAGATCAGGACAGTCCTTTAATATATTTTATAAGCTTTCTAAAAACAAGGCTAGGAAAGATCACAAATATATCTAAGGATAACTTAGGAAATGGAAAAGCCAGAAGATCCAATATACAGCAACAGAGGAAAAACAGAGCACAGTTTTGCACTGACCCTCAAAAGCTAAAGAGCACAGAAAACATAATATTAATATTTCACCATGTGGGGACAGGTTTAAAAAAAAAAAAATCTTCAGTACATATAGATGTTGCCAGAAGACAAATTTAGCTGCTTTTTGCAGCAAACTTCCAAAATCTGTACTTTCATTCCTTCATTTGGGTCAGAAAGTACTCTTTTGGATATACTGAAGTTTAGTATTTTCTGAATACATAGTGACCCACATGGCAGAAGAGCAATGCACTTGCTGCCAATATAATCTAGACAGCAATGATGCTCAACACCAAGAACAATATGAAGAGTATAAGGAAACTGCATGGAACTGTACAAAGCCAGATATTAATCTCCCATGATTGAAATCCTTTATTCAGAAAAGAAATAAGACTGTGAAGGGGAAATGCCTCATTAAGTTAAGGTTTAAACCGTACTAATGATGCAGACTATAAGGCTAACAACAAAAAAAAACCCAAACACAACAAAAACCTCAAACCCAACCAAAAAGTCAAACAAAAAAAACCTCAAACCAAGACACCAGAAACAAAACCCCTGGAATCCAGATATTGCAAAGAATAATGAATTATGAAAGCCAGCTCATACTAAGGCAAACAGAATCTAAACAGCTCACACCCAGAATATTTTCCTGCAAGACTGTAAAATCCTTAAACTAAAAGCAGTTCTACTATCTCTGACTCACTGAAAAAAAAGATAGAGCTTCCCCCTGCAGCTTCACAAAGAGGCATAAAGACAAGTAGATGTGGTGATAAGGTACTGTGTCCCCCCTCAGAAATATGACAGCTACTAGGAAGAAAAAAAAAAAAAAAAAAAAAAAGGAGAGCATACATAAATACTTAATGAGATGACCAAGTCTTATATGCCATAAGAAGTTTAGTGATTTGTGCTGATCCTTTGTTGCTTTTCTGCGGTTGTAGGTCTCGAGATAAAATAGTCTTTATGTCTCTGATTAACTCTGAAAAAGGAAACAAAAGTTCCAAGAAGATACCCCTTAGGGCACTAGTGACTGAGCAAATGTCGAGAGCACAAAGTTCACTTGAATTGTTTTATAGCTCCTTGTTCCAGCTATTTAACAAATAGATGAACACAAAGTTCACATATTGCCAGGAGTGTGGAAGGGGGTGGAGGAAGAATCCACCACAGAGAAAGCACAAGGCGTAGCAACACAAGATATAAATAAAGTTTGGGGGCATCAACACCTTGTGTCTCAACATCTACAACTCAGTGACAGACTTCCAGCAAGCTCTGTTGTACTTAGTAGAGTTCAGGAATGCTGGTTTGCACAGAAACAAGAACAAGCTGTAAACACATGAAGGACACCATGGGATTGTATAGCATTATAGTAATAGAAGCAATAAAAAGAGCTAGAGAAGTTGGACCATTATAAAATTATGATGATCAGTCATGGTAACTGAAGTAAGGAAGAGTAGGAGAGGAGTGACACCACAAGGAGCTTGTGTGACTAACACTCTGCTTCACTGGACAGAGTGGCCATGCCTCTGTTTTGCTTTGAGAAGACATCAATTTGAAAACATTGCAGCCCCATTTGTCATCACGTAGATTTAAACCTTATTCATATTGATTTATTTCAAGGACTGTGGCAGCAAAAAAGAGACCACAGAACTATAAGCTTTGCTATAACATATGTAAGTCAATGCAAGACATCATAAAAAAACTATGGCTTGATGTAACCATAAGCAAACTGATGCGTAATACTTAGAAGCCCCAAATAACCAAAGCACTTAAACACTAACTAGTGTTTTCACAATGATACTTTCTTCACAAATACACAATACAAAATGCTGACATTGCTTGTAATTTCATGTAAACCCAGATGTCACTATGCAATTGCTACATACAGGACAAGATGACTGTTTTAATCCTAAAAAGGTTTGAGTCTTAGAAAAACTCTAACAGTTCAAAAGCACAGACAACATTAGAAATACTAATATGTGGAAAATATATAGTCAGTAAGTAGAATAAGACACAATACTTAAAATACCACTTTTTGATGGTATTGTGGTATAAAATACCACACAGAAAGCAGAAATACTTCAAGAAATTATGAACTTTTACAGCACTGATATGACAGGTTAAGGTTAGTGGAAGAAAATGAATTGGAAAACCCCACAGAACAGTAAATACAGCATGCAGAAAAGCCAGAAGTATGGATGGATTGAGTCTCTTCCTGAGAAAAAGCAAAGAGGCGAGAGTGCCATATAAAACAGACATGCCTGCCAGCAGGCCAGGAAGTGAGGTCAGGAACTCTTCACACTGTTCTAACAACACAAAAGGAAAAAATCTCAATCATGGCATTATTGTTAATTTTATGGAGCAGACTGATTCATTTTACTTTGTAACAGGAGGGGGGAAGAAAAAGAGTTCTGTAAGTGGGGAATCCCAAGCACACAGAAGGACCAAACCTTCAAAGCCACATGCACACAGAAGTAGACACAAGCCTATCTGGGCCAGGTAACAAAGTAAAATTACAAAGGCTAAGACGTAGAAGTAAATAATCTACCTGCCTTTAAGCAGGAACTATGCCAGATGCCCACGGAGGGAGTTCCCCCCATCTTTGTATATTCAGGCACTTCAGTAGTAGGAGAAATCCTAATGAAAGCCAAGTCTCTGCTGCCCTTTGAAGGCCCACATCCTACCAGTCTATGATATTTCTTTTACTGGGGCTGGTGTATATTTCTATTGTGTGTACATTTTGTATGAATGAATTGTGCAGCTATTCTGTGAGAGATCCTTGGTCATAAAGTGCATTGCCAGGTCTTGCATATTAGGGACTGTAATAATCCTCACAAGTCATTACAAATTAAAGAATTCACCTTCCCAGACCAGCTTCTGCTCAGCCAATACTATAAAGAAGTCAGAAAAAACTCACTGACCTCAGGTCACCTTACCTAAACAAAACATTTTCTCCTGACCACTGCAACCGCAAGCAACCACAGCTCAACTTCTGTCCACCTGCACTGATGGACAGAGCATCCCTGGCTCACCAAAGCAAGACAGTTTGCAGGACCACCCTGTCACAATGTTCTCCAGCTTGTGCCTTTGCCCCATTGCCTCTCCTGTGCAGTGCAGCCACACATGGTACAGCACAGGCTCCCCTTGGAACAGTTTACTCCACACCCTTAAGTTATCCAAATTAACACTTGACCACCAGACAATGGCATTTTATTTCTAGTTGTCAAATGCAGTAATTTGAATCAGCATCTGTTTTCAAACAATTACAATAAATCTGGATCCCAGATCTGGAATCAATTTGTACTGTCGTCAATTTGACTAAAGACAGCAAAATTTAGCAATAAAAGGCGTTTTTCTAGCATCGGGATAGCCTCCAGATGGTAAAAATATAAGACAGGAGCAGCCAAGAACGTGACCTATAAATTTTATTCTCTTTAATCTTTTTTAATATTACATCTGTTTTTTCTTTTTAAATTGAGAAGCTACAAGCTTTTATGAATTACAGAAATGTGCAAAAGTATGAAGGAAGGGCAAGCAGACACAAACCTACATCTATTTGCAGTTTCTCCTTACAAGTCAGCCAACCAACAGCTAGATTGAAGAGAAGATAGGAACATTTGGTATTTTACTCATAAATTAAAATAAAAATATATAATACAGATATGTGATTGAGTCAGCCTTCCTCATCTTTCTCACATCCTATGTTTTATATTACAGGTTCTTCAGCACAAGGCTGTGCCTCTACATTGTAGAAAAGTGCTTAGTACAAAGAGAGCCTAAAGATGTGTGGAGACTTGTGTGACTACTAAAATATTAATATTTTATACTTAATTTTAATATTTAATATTAACAATATCAAGAGCAGCAACAAATACCTCTGTGGGGTTGTCATAGGTGTAATCTTGGCAAGGGAGGGAAAGTTCAGAAAGATTAAATACTTGCTGCATGGCAAGGGCCCTCTTAACATCCTTCCTGCTGTACATGGTAGCTGCCATTGATTGTATTTCCCACGACAACATGCAGGCTTGACAAGATCTGCACTGGCACTATGCAACTTTTCTTTGTCTTTTTTTTCTTTTCTTTTTTTTTTTTTTTTTAAGAAAAAAAGGAAAAATAATGCCTATACTCAACAGTGACCCACCAAATGCTCTTGTGCAAGGGTTCTCATGCATTTTCACATATGCATTGTCTTCTTTACCATTAGTTTAACTCTTCTACACTCAACACAAAAAAATTTATACAAAATTAATGTAAGAAAGATATTGAATGCCCTAAAGTTATCTACCCAGTGCAAAAGAGGGCCATCGTGCCCAGCTGCTCCTGATTCACAGTTTCAGACATGGTGAAGCACATACTGCTCTTAGATCTGTGGCACAGGTGTCACTTTCAACTGAATCTCACTTACAGGCTACAGCTGTAAGTTAGAGACAGAAAAGACTTACTAAATTACCCCTCTCCTCTCCTTGCTTCTATATGTGTTATTTCTCAGTCTTGTGTAGAGTCTACTCTTAAAAAAATTCTAGGCTTTAGATAACTTCCTCCAGAAAAATGCTACACCAATTGTATTCTCCAATATATGTATTTTTCCTAACATACACTGTTATTTTCCCCCTATTTCTATTATTACTGGCTATATATAACTTTAAATAATTTTCTTTCATTTTCTGCTAATTGCATCTCTCTGTATTTGCCAGTTTCTCCATAGTAATTTGTCCTCCTCCAGAATATTGACTTCTTCCAAGAATTCTTCATAACAAAACAAACATCCTCATGCTTACACTGAAATACAAGGCATCAAAATGAGGATCATCTAAACAATTATAATGCTGAATTCATAAAGCCATCCTTAATCCCAAACACACTTGGGAATAACCATATTTGCCATGAACACTAAATGCACTAAAATTGTAAGCCTGAGTTAGAATACATTTTACTGAATTCTTAATTTAATTTTACAGCAGGCCACTGCTATTACTGCGTGCACTTGCTTTACCTTACTAAATGATACAACTTCCTTGTAATCAAACACAACCCACCAAAAAAGAACTAATTCTTCACACATCCTGTACTGAAGAGCAACCTTTATGAAAATGATTTCCCAATATTCCCTAAGGGTTTCCCCAAATACCACTTCATAAGCATAATTAGAGAAATAGTACAAAAATGCCTCAAGGTCAGACACTGTAAATTTCTTGTGGTGAAGAAGACCGGTCAGGATCTAAGACAGGTCTAAACCCATAAACTTCTGTGGCACCATCTACATTTATTGTACATTATCTCTACCATCATACAAGAATTTTGGTTTTTGTAGATTTAGGTTGACCAACCAAAACCTTAATCTTCCATAGAAAGTGCAAGTTTTTCAGGATATAAAACCATAATTATACAAGATTTCGTATTTGGAATATGTGACTAACCAAAAAGACAAGAGTGGAAAGCTGCACAAAAGATGGAAAGATGTTCACTGAAAAAAACAAAAAGAGAGGTAATGGCTGAATTCCAAGCTTTATTGTCCTTGCCTTTTTCTTTGTTTGTGGTTAGCTAAAATAGTTAATTTTAACTTTATTCTGCAGTTCCTTGCCTGAAAAATATCACTCACTGATCTTTATGACTTGATAATAGAATTAAGAGTTTCCAATGCATCAGTATTCTGTAATCAATACATTGGCCTTTCCATCACAAAGCAATGATGGCATATTCAGAGAAGAGTATATTCAATTTAGGTTTTGTTGTTACACAGAAACCCTCATGAAAATGAAAATAAGTGCCCATTGAAAATAAACGTATTTCTTTTAGCCACAGATTCCTATGTTTATTTATAAAGAATGTAACTATGCCAAAAATAATATTTTTTAACATCACAAATTAGGAATATTACTTCCATTTCAAAATAAATGCCTCCCCCAATGCTTTCTCCAAACATTCAAATCCCAGCTTAATAAAAACAAATAGCATCCCTAATTTCTTCAATATTGCGTATTTGATATCCAAAGGTTTGCTGTTCTAACAAGATACAAGCACTTTGAAATCCCACAATTATGTATTCATGTGCCAGAAGTTAGACATATCTTTTTTCGCAGATGTGGGTGAATATAGTAAAAATATTTATAACTCTAAAATTTCAAGACCTTGCTTTTGAAGCATGAAAAAAGCATAATGGCAGATATTAAAGGCCACTGGAAACATCACAAAACCATTGCAAAGGCGAAATCTTATTCCCTTGGCATGTAATCTCCACAGTCATTTGCAAATACTTTTAGTAGCAACAAGATACCAACTCATTTTTCAGTTATGTTTGCAATCTTATTTACACAGTGAAACTACAGGTGATTTCTTACAATGAAGAGTGTTTAAAGAACAGCTCCAACAGCATGTAATTGATGTTTTAATCCAAATTACAAATACTGTACACTTCAAATAGCTTAAATGCATGAAATTCAATACATATCAGAGGAATACTTTGCACATCCTGCTTCCAAGAGGTAGTAAACTGAACACCAAAACCTAAGGTGCACACGGCAGTCATGCACATACAATTAAACGGACAACTAATTTAAGGACTACAAGAACCTATATCTTAAAGTGACTTTTCATTTTCAATATGACTCATTAAAAAGAAAGTGAAGAGCTATTTATCATTAATAATTGAAACTGTACTGAATGTACCAGACTACAAAGGGCAACTTACTTTTTTATATAATAAAGTTTTACTAAGAATGTCCCTGAGGCATTTTTTTTTGTTTTCCTCATTTGACTGCGAGTTGCTAGGTGGTAGTCACATGCACCTAGATCTCACAGAGCAATATTTAGAAGGAAATGACATTAGTTTTCATTTCATCAGTGAAGATATATTTGGAATTTCTTACTCGTAGCATTTAGTGTCACAATTATCCAGAAGCAAGATCTTCCCTATCACAGATAATTTAAAATAATACAATAGTATGAGGTCTCCTGAAAAAAAAAAAAAAGAAAAGCCTCAATTTGTTTCATATACCGCTTAGGAAAATAGTTAAATATATATTTGATAGCAGCTATTTAGCATAAGAAGACTCCTAATATGCATATGTAGAGGGTCTGGCATAACATTTACATCAGACATTCTCAACAACATGTATCTATTTAGCAATAGGATATGAGATGATCACCATCAGCAGTTTGAATTTGACATTTAAGAAGACATTAATAGCAACACTAGAAACATGACAAACCTTGGGCAACAATAACGGAAAAGTAGAATGATGCTGTTATAATTAGGTTTCCAAAAATAAGCCCATCTTTCAGTCATATCCTTCTGCCACTGCACCTATAAGCCTTCCATGAAGCAGTACAAAGTTTTTTTTTTACTATTAAACATGCCACAAATAGGGCAGTTAAAAGCAACAAGACTAGAGTTCCCCAAATTACTCAGTTTACTTTGCCTGAGTACTGATACGTCATTTTACTGCTGCACAACAGTGACAAAAAGGCCTTCACTGAACACTGCAGGATGACGTGCACTGACACATTTTTCCCTCTGTGGATTTATGTAATGACAGAGAATTTTAAAGATATGCCTTCATAAAGTACCGAAAACAACCAGATGAATGTTATCGTGGTTAAACACACAAAGTAATTTTGAATACGTGAAATAATGAAGGTTACTTATCAAAATAAACTTCACAAACCTGCACCACTGAGTAGTGGGGTCCAAAGTCTGCACTCTTCACTGCCATTTGGGGCTGCAGCAGCAGTAACCGTACAGCAGTATTTGGCACACAACATAAAAACCAAGTCCATCGAGGTATTAGCGCTGAACACTGCCCCCACAAAAATGTGCTACCAACAACAGGCCAAACACAGAGAACACTCAAAGCCTTTTGAGGCTTCAGGAGGCTACAGACACTGCCTGTGGGATCCTCACCTCTGGCAGGAAAATGTAAAGAGATTTTGCTGACAGTAAAAGGCCTTGAAGAAACGGTTGTCCAGATGAGGACTTCCACCTTCCACAATATGGTCTATGCCACTTTGAGCCTACAAAAGCTTCTTATCCTTTTTTTTTTTTTTTTTTTTTTTGGGGGGGGGTGTGTGTGTTTTGTTTTGTTTGGTTATTTATTTTGTTATTTAAAAAGAAGTCTTGCTGACACATTGTCCAGTGATCTCTTCCACAACTGCTATTTTAAGGAGATCGTGCGTCCCCCTCTAAATGGAGGGAAAGCTCTGTTTCTGTGAACCTGCTGAGAACCAGCAGTGAAGCCACATGCAGCACGGCAAGACACTCTCATGGAGAACTTGGAAGATTCCTCCTCAGACTACATCAGGTTTGGTTAGAAAAAAAGCACAGTAAAATTCTCACGTAGAAATTTAACGGGGCATTGGCACTTATGAAGCGTTTCCAGTAGGGGATTTGGGAGCATTTCTGAAATACTGATAAAAACCCCCCATATGCCAGTGAAAGGCCCTGGTAAGAATTTGTGGATCCAGCAGCTGGACCCCGTGAAATGGCAACCAGTGTTTTCATGCTTGGCGTGAGCCTGGAAGGAAACCCCAGAAATGAAAACATGCTCGTTTGATTTAACTTGGTTACCTAATGTACTCTCAGCAAATATTAAGTACAAGGCAGCAGCTGCTCTGAACCTGCAATTTATCTGGATTATCTACTCTCTTTATAAATATCTCCGCCTTCACTAAGAACTGACTTATACATGGAATTGCCATGTTCCTCCTCCACTGAATTAAGAGCAAGAGTTAATACTTCCTGACTGAAGCTCTTTCATCTAGTGAGAAACAGAGTGGATGATTCACTACAAACTGATAGCCAAGTAAAAACCAAGCTAAACAAATGTTAAAAATAAATTTTAAAAAAATCTCTTCACTTTTTTCTTGTCGCAATGTTTCCTCCCCTCAGCTGAATCAAATTAAATTTTATATTAAAATTGGGAAATGAGTATTGTGGAAGATACAAAATTTTATCAGCTGACAGTAATCTTAGCTTTACCCATAAACAGGTACCTCAGTGCACTAAAGTTGGTGTTTATCTCCCACCTAATTCTGCAAAACAGTTCAGCATATTCTTGACTTTACACTTTATCTGAACCTCAGCAAAGGCAATGAAATACAAATATTGCACCAAATATACACAGTATCCCGATTCTTTGCAAAAGAGGAATCCACATAAGATATTTCAATTGTTTGCTCGATATTATTAGTATGTTCTCTAAATAAAAACTAGTTAGTTTGCTGCCATATCACACACTCTCTCCTTTACTGTCAGTAAAATTAACTAAATAGTTGAAGCTAAACAATACCTGAAGAAATATGCTCCTTGGGGCATTGCCTATTTTGAAACAAACTGAGCTTCAAGACAGAGACATTCATGCACTCACTGAAAATACAAGCAAGCTTCAGAACAACCACCAGTACAGGCTTAGTGCCAAGAGGCAGTGTGCTGTCCCTATGCACTGGCCTACAGGTACACACATCGGGAACATATTCCTGTAACACTGACAACAGGAGGTCTTTTAGCAGGATTAGCTGCCAAAAAAGGCTGTACAGCCTCATGTCATGTCTGTCTAGCAGCTCTCACTCTTAACAAAACCAAGGAACAAACCTGACCTCTCAAGCCAAGTTTTAAATCAATTAGCAAGAGCCTGCAGTAAAACAACTAAAATGCATAATGACCTTTCAGAGACACTGTTTATCAGATAAGCCTTATTTTAAACAGCCAGGGTAGCTTTGAGATTATGTTCTCCACTATTCATCTTCTCTTTTAAATATCTATTTGGTTGGCAAATAATAAAGCTGCACTGCTATAAATGAACGCGCCAGGAATGCATGCTTTCCTTCTGCCCAGCCTCTTCTCCCTGGTAGGCTACAGGATTAGATTAATTTTTCCCTCTCCATCTCCCTTGCAGACTTGCACAAAATGAAGTGCTAGAAGAAAGAAGGGACGACTCAACATAAAACCTTTTGTTTATTAAAAAAAAAAAAATAATCGAGCAATTAATTCTTTGTTGGTTCACTGTTCAGTTTTGCCCATCATTGCTCAGTTTTGTCCAAGAGATTTTAAAATCACCACAGCAGTAAGGTTGAGCAGGCAATGGCAAAAAGACTCGTATCTTGAGAGCAAAGCTTTTTTTTTTTTTTTTCCTTTTTTTAGAATAAAGGTTTCGGCCTTTCATTTCTCATTCTTTCAAAATATTTCCTCATCATCTCTCATAGAAATGGGAAGCTATCTATTACTACGAACATGCACAACTATGAGTATCAAGAAATAGAAGTACAAAAGCAGTACCTGAAGCCAAGCAATACAATTATTCTTTTCAGGGAACAATAAGCAAATAGCAGTGTAGTTATAACAAAAAGCAGTCTCCTCATAACCTGTGAGTAACCAACTGTGGACACTGTATGACACACGGCACGCAGCTATGCCAAAGTGATTGCAGACTGTCATTCTACCTTAGGGGTGTATGCTACAGAGGAACTGGGCAAAAATGCAGCTCTTGAAAACGAAGAAGCTTAGCTCATCTCACTCTGCTCTAAAGACTAGCTATTAAAGGAGCCATGTTATTTAAAAGTGCTTGCCTGCATGCACCTTGTGCAGCTCTTTGAGAGGTGTTTTTAAGGAGTAAATAGTTCCCGAGAGCAGGAGGGGGGCGAGATTGAGCAGCAGGGTTTTGCTGAGAGGACCGACTGCAGTCTAGTTTGCACTGCAGCATGTTTTTCAGCCAGGACCGTGCTCCTGTGCTGCCAGGGCACAGTAGCAGCAAGCCACAGAGTGCAAACTCACAGGGTGACTGGGATAGGCTCCTTTTATTTTTCTGCGGAGAAAGCCCCTACAGCTGCTCAGGTTTACAAGTCTATTGTAGTGATTTTTTTCTTCACAGCAATTGCACAAATGTGCACAGTAAGCATACTGAGGCTCAAACAAGAGCAGGACAAGTTCACTCTCATATCCCACTGGGTAGCCTGAAAAGTAAATAAATAGCAAATACACTGTAAGTCGGCACTGAAACATTCACTTTCACTGACACTGCAACCATCAATGTACACATTTAACTATATGACTGTGCCCTACAGACGTTCCAAGTGCAAGGAAAAAATCTTAAAGAACAAGTGATTGAGGTGGGGCACAAAATCAGTTACTTGTAGTAACTCAAGTCATTCAGTCACCACGAATGCCTTTAGTTGAACGCTAAAAAAGATGCAAAATAGGATGCAGGTTTTTAAAAGATCACAAGTATTAGACATCAGTGCTGCAAACAAAGGTTGAAGTTATAGTTTGAAGCCGAGCTATTCTCAGTCTGCCACTGAAAAGGGGACACCCCACTCTACCTTCCTCCTGCTTGAGCCAGCCATTCCTTGCCCTCCCTGCCCTTTACTACCCATTTATCTGCATGGGAGCTGATTTGACTTGCTAACCCAACAGAAAACTATGCCTTTTTCCCCTGCCTGTTTTCTTCTGGGTTATGTTTTTTTGGCAGCAGCAAACTGTCAGCTCGAGGTTGGCTCAAACCTTAGAGTGCAATTCTACCCCAAGATTTAGGGTATTAATGGGGGAACAAGTTTCCTTTCTTGTCCTCTCCTGTCCCTGAGCACAGACTTCTCTGAAAATCTTGTGTATTACTCTCATATGGGGAGCTCATATGACAGAAAGCTGTTGAATCCTTGTACAAAGTCTTGTTCCACTTGCAAAAACTGAGCCCTTGCAAATTTGGGTTAGTAAAGAAGTTGTCTGTTCTAGTACCAGACTCTATGGTTTGCATTTCTTACACTGCCAGTGTAGGTGAGGCCTTTGCCAAAATTTTATTTACATGAGCAGGAACTGTACTTCCTACCTAATATTATCAACTAGAAGGACACAGTAATAAAGCAATGCTTGATAAATTAATAAAAGCCTTGAGTAAAGCCTTGAGTAGCCTGCAGGTCTACAGAGCAGCTAGAAGCAGCAGTGTGAACTGCTCTAAAACTGTGGGATACAAGCTTGAGAAGCAGTTACAAGTAAATAGCAGGCTAGAAACTAAAGTTATTGGGGAAGCAAGTAAAGTTCAGTTGGCTATCTTCATTTTCTAGTATACCAACCATCTTTATTTGCAAATAAAACCCAGTATTTTATTTTACGTCAGTCATTCTATGTTCCTGGTCAGGTATTGAAGTGAAAAGGGAAGTAATAATAAAGTAGTTCTAGAATTGGGATACTGAAATGTAACTGCTTAGATATACACATATATTTATGATTTGCTCTTAATAAATACTTTCCTTTTGTCTTCACAGATACAGACTTTGTGCAAGAAGTTTGCATTTTTTTTATTTTTTTTTTTTAATCATCTGAGGAAGGCAAAGTTTTGTCTTCACAGATACAGACTTTGTGCAAGAAGTTTGCATTTTTTTATTTTTTTTATTTTTTTTTTTAATCATCTGAGGAAGGCAAAGCTATGATTTGCTCTTAATAAATACTTTCCTTTTGTCTTCACAGATACAGACTTTGTGCAAGAAGTTTGCATTTTTTTTATTTTTTTTTTTTAATCATCTGAGGAAGGCAAAGCTAGCCAGTTACAGTACTAATATGCAGTTCTCATCATGAGCCACAACCTCCACAGTATCTCTTTAGAGGTGCTCACAGGTAATCCAAAAGCATTTTGAAGCCAAAAAGTATTACTAATTGAAATGTTTCAAGGCTCATAGCTTTCCTTTAAAAATGCAAATTTAATCTCAGGGTAAGTTACATAATAGTTATCTAAAATTTGAAAAGGATTTGATCCTTCCTTCCTCCCTCCCACATCAACTTGAAAGGCCAAAGCATAAACATATAGGTTCCAGTGCAAAGTACCAAGGTCTTGGTTCCTCAAGATAACAAATAAACTACCTTTCATTTCTGATATCAGTATTTTCCAACCTCGGCATCCACACCAATACTGACTTTGGATCAGGAAAGGCCAGGACTGAGGAGAAGAGCAGTAACAGTAAAAGGAGATGCACCAAACACCACATCAGCAGCTGCTGTGGATTAAGTAGTGAGGAACTTGTTTAAAGTTAATCCTACAACCAGTCCTGCTCTTGCTGAAGCCAGTATCTGTAACTCTCAAAGGGCTGCCAAAGCACAGCTTTTGCTCTCTGACTGGGGAGACTGACTTCACCCAAGACAGGATCTAGATGGAAATCTGAGATCTCTGAAGTCAGTATGTCTTCTAGCAGGGCATTGAACTGAAAGTCAGTTTGAGGGGTTTTTTTGTTTCCTGAAAAGGAATGGAGCCTGTCTCATAACCTCAAGTTTTCACTAAATCTAAACCAAACTAACAAAAAGGTGATTATCAACTAGAGAAGAAAGTAGGGATGGAGAGGAGGGCTGGAGAAGGGGAGACATTGTTGCTCACATGTCCCTGAAACTCCAGAGGTGTCCAAGCCTTTCTCTTGCTCTCCCCTTTAAACCAGCTTATATTGTTTGAAAAATATGTTTAGTTGCCAAGCCACTGGTCTGAACCAGAACCAGAGGTGGGGGAAGGAGGCAGAAGGCATTTGCTCTTCCTGCTGTACGCTATCTGGCAACTACTTTGTTCAATATGAGGAAAAAAACAGCAGTTATTTTATTTGCTCTTTTTTATACAGATGGTGTTTTTGTATTAAATTAATGAATGCATAGCACATTAAGTTATTAAATGTAAACTGCATGCATTGAAGAGATTTTAACTTGAGAATGTATTGCTATTTTCTTCTTATTTAAAACATATTTTAAGCATATTTCTGAAATAAATACAGGCCAGCTCACTGTGCGACAAATAAATTATACAAACTCTAAAACAACACCTTGTTCCAGCTACTTGGATTTGTCCTGGGTTTTTTTTAAACTAGGATTTAAAGAAATCAAACACAGACAAATCCTGCCAGAAAATGTTTTCATAACAGAGACAAGTGATGCCTACACCAAATACATCTGAAACAAGAGCTTGTCATCAATGCCTCTCTCAGCTATGCTAGCCATCTTGAGAAACAGCACGCACTACACAGAGTACTAGCTCAGTGTCCATGAATCACCATTACATAAACCTGTAAATCCAGATACTTCACCTTTATTACAGCACATCAACACAAACTTCAACTTCCGTCCTCCTCCTCCATGTGCTACAACCCTCCACCCTATCCCAGGACCCAGCTAGATTAAAGTTAAACCAGGATTTAGCTCAGAATGGGGTTTTTTTGCACTGGAAAGCTTTAGGGACAAAACCTAGTTTCAACTGCCAATGCAGTGGCAATGAGACTTTCAGGGCTGGATATAACTGTGATAGTGCATGCAGCTTCTTTCTGCAAGCACCTGTTTTGCATCACTGGAGCACCCCTATAGCAAACTCACTACATTTAAGGAAAATAGGGTAATACTTAGGTTTAATTGACAATGTTTGTGTGTGAGGCCACTGTCAGTATTTTCTTTGCATAGCCAATTAAATATTTTCTTGGTTTAAAATACCCTCACAAAGTTCCCAGGGAAAATAATAATGTGAAATAGTCAGCAAAATATTTACCACTTAGAGATTATTTGTTATAAAAACTGCAATAAACGGATGAGTATGCACATGATAGTAGACTAGTTTCTTAACAGAAATGGGGAAAAAAGTAATGACACCTGCAAATAAACACACTTAAGCCAGTAAATGTTCTACCATAGATACAAATATATATATCATCATGATCAGAAATAAAACTCAGTTAAAACTACAGAAGCAAAAATTCTTTCACCGAAATACTAGATGCTTCTACCACTGTGAAGAGTCGGCAGGGCTTGCCGATACATCTCTGCTGACAAACATTTTGGGAAAAGTAAGCTTGTAATGCATGTTCCTGTAAGACTCGCCGTCTATGAGAACTGCAAGCAAACAGCTTATGGTTTTTTTCATTATATCCTGAACATGTTTTCTGCAGTAATCCTAAACTTACAACCTCGCACAAGAATTGTTCCACTGTTTAATTCTGGAAATCCACCTGCAGTAGCCAGTTAGGAACTTTTAAAGTTAAAAAAAAACCACAAAAAAACAAAGTGCCACAGTTTTAACGTACTCTTGGTATTTGGAAACTTTAAGTTTGTAACTAAAATGCTGTTACTCCACGTAGTAACAAATGTGTTACTTTACATATTGATGTAAATTTACACAGGCTACTAAATGACAGATTCTTCAACAATTTTAAGATTGGTTTATGTTATATTCAAGAACCCAGTGTCTGCAATTCCTCTCACAGCTCTACAGCATGAAGAAAAATATCATAAAATCAAAATATTTCAGCTGACTACTCTGACTTTTTGACTAGTCAATTTTTTTTATACCTGCATTCATGCAGAAATTTTGGCATTACACAAAACGCCTTTTAGAAAGGATGAAAGGAAAATATTCTTCTGGTCCTTGGAGACCTAGACATTTAAATTCTGTTCGTTACTAATGAACATAATTTTATTACCCATTTTCCACTCATATTATCGAAGATTATTTATTTTATTGGCTACAGGTGTAAGTTTTAACATCCTAACATGCAAGATGCAAGTTTTAACATCAGTCACAGACAAGTATGAAAACTACTACCCAGATTATGTTTAAATTTTACTAGGAAACATGAGAGGAAAGTGCCTTACCAGGATAAGGCATATTCCATAATATTTAGATTTCTAAATCTCTTCGGATTAAACTGTTCAATATTTTCTAAGGGATGGCAAGGATTACTGCTTTTACTACATTTACTGTCATAAATATACCTATTTGTGATCTGAAACGTAGCCACGCTTGTAACCTGTTGCTATCCAATAAAATGAGCTTGTAGTCAGCTGCCTAATACTGTTGGCAATATTTTATTATTCATACGTTATAATGAAAATAACGACTTGAAACATCCTTTTCCTTTATGTGAACGAAGGAGTTTCAAATATTCTCATTACCCTGCTTCCTGCAAAACTGCTTTACGAATCCTTCTTTCAAGAGTGTTTTGTGACAGAAAAAAAAAAAAAAAAAGAATGAAAGCCCACATTTGAGTGCTTGTGATCAATTACGAAGTATGAAAGACTGAAGAGGATGCCTCAGAACAACTCTCTCAGTAAACGTCTTTTTTCCTTTCTGAAGGTTTTCATAGAAAGAAAAGGGTAACAATCCTCAAATGCTGACCATCTGAATGGTACCTGCAATTAACATCAGCATAACCCATAAAATAAACAAACATTTTGTTATCTGATGATTTTAAGAGTTCCCAATCTGAGAAGGACCAAGCAAGGTATTAGACACATTAAACACAATCAAGACATCTGTCTGGAACTCTACTCCAGTAGACAGCACGTCAAAGTTTACAGATGTTTGTAATAAAGACAGAAAAAAAGCAAAAATCTGATTACTAGTTTCAAATACACTACCTCTTTAAAAACTGATTTACTCTCATAGGCATGTAAAGACCTGCTAGTACTGTAGCTGTAACATAGCAGGGAATTTGTCTACAGAAGCCATGCATCTCAGTCAATCTCCTTCAGAAACGTGAAAATCTGAAGTTGCTTATTTTGGATTTTATTGCATTTTAAATGTTAAGTTATTATAGCAGCTCCTGGC
>NW_010340553.1:71988-84634 GCF_000700745.2 Antrostomus carolinensis
ATTCCTGTGCTGGAGCTGTCATTTCCACTATGCACTCAGTTGCTCAAACATTTGTAACTTAGCAGTTTTAATTCACATCTGGCTCAAATTTGGTACACTAGTCAGCTTGCACACAAATTTCCTCTGAAAAAGTTGGGAAAAATAAAAAGCTTCAAATTTCTTCCAGCTTGTTAACCTTAGGATTCTAAGCTATTTTAATAAAAGTTAATAATGTTTCAATTTATAAAAAAAAAAAAATTATTTTAATAATCAATGCCTTGGCCCAACAGTCTGGCTTAGTGGTTTCCAACCTAAACTGTACCAAAGCTATGCTGGCCCTGTGCCTTATTAGGCTGCTCTGTGCTGCAGTGTGAAACTGGGGACACCAGGATATATCTTTCCAGAGACAGCTGAATGCAATAGGGATGGGTGCTCTCAACCAACTAGTTCATGCTATCTTGAAATAATTCCGGGAGGCAATGATCCCTATTTTGCAATAGGAACTAGAAACTCCAAAGATTCAGACTTCAGATCATATCTATGACCTCCAACAGGTTTCTTAGTTTAATTCAGGTTGCACAGGGAACTTGAGCTGTCACTTAAGCATTATGACAAAGTCTTATTAACACATTCCTCAAATAACTCCCACATACCCCCAAGGTTTTAACACATATATAATATGTTCTAATAATGTCTATCACTTTTTATATTCAAAAGTGAGTTCATTAAGCTCACTGGAACACCAGGCATAGTCTGAATGACTTAAAGACTTTATCTTATGAGGCTGCATCTAAATTACTTTCAGGTTTTCCGTTAGTAGACACACAATAGCTCACAACTGCAGAGATTTTAAGTATGGATATCTGAAGTAACAGGAAACTAACAGTAGTATCTTTTATGGTACTATCTTTATAGTTTCTGTAGTTTCTCTTTGGCATGACTCAGGAAATTACAAGAATAAAATAACAGAAAAACAAATGTATGCAGTTAAGTCATACATAACGTATATGTATTGATATGATACCAGTTTGCTTATACCACAGCTGTGCAATTACAATGATTCCATGAACACTGTATATAACATCAATATTAAATTCTAAAGTTTTCTATGCATTTTAATATAGATGAAGGTTTTGTTCCTCTTTGACAGGGTAATCCTGCTCCCCTGCATTGGCACATCAACTTACACTACATATAAAGGAAAGAAGCAAGTTCCCCATCTGGAAGAGCACAGCAACTTGAAAAAATCTGCTTTACCAACTACATCACAGATACTTGCAAAGATGTTTCAGAGAAAAGTGTACATTATTATTATTGCTATTTTTGCTATTGGTACACTTTCCTAATAGATTAGACCAATAAGCTAACTCTCCTTCCACTCTGTTAGTGAGACATCTACCATGGCAACTTCTTTTGAAAATGCCAACCTGTCTGGACAGAAGGCACGTTAACTGCACAAGTGTACACACGTCTGCTTCACAGAATAGACCCTGTGTCATCTCAAAGCATGACATGTCTTACAGGCTGGCCACAGTGACAGTAAATTGCCTATTACCTGTTTGGCTGTGAAAAGTAAACATGTATTTTCTTTCTGCTCTATTTTAATCTTACTGAGGTGGAGAAGAGATATCCAGAATTATGAGCAGCAAAGGCAGAAGGTCTGTCCACAGCATCTGAATGAAACGGAGAGCTATAAGTGACTGATTAATAGCTCAGCTGGCAGAGTCCACTCTTACAAAAATCTGGCTTCCACGCTAATAATTTTCTTTAAACAGAGAAACGGTGGCTTTATAAAAGGAGATGTAGTTTCATCCAAAAGCTAGCTAGGTCATTCCTCTGCCACAGAAAGATACTGAATCAATTTATTTAGTGTGAATTATAATTTACTTAGAACAGAGTTGAGTACATTTCTTTAGGCTCATCAGATGGGTAGCCAAAAGGGAGTATTTATAAATTGTTCAACCAACTTAAAATCTGATAGCAGCAATAAGAATATAATGGTACAAAGGTTTATGACTTTTAGGACAGTGTGTAAGGGAAAAGCTTGTTTCTATGAACTAAAAAAAACATACTGCAAACATCTACACCCAGCAGAGAACACATCAAAACACTTCTTGCCGCTTAATCATCTCACTTAAGACATGAAGTGTGACCACTCATATGAGCTAGAATACTTCTAAGTGTCTCAAAAAATGTAGAAATGTATGTGAAAATAAAGCAGAGCCAATTTTTTTTCAAGCTTATTTAATTGATAAAGGAGTGACAAATCTGGCAAGAACTGGTACATCCAAGGTAGTTACAAATGCAGCTACTCAACTAGGTTGAGTGCTGAACAGGAACTGACATTTCATATTCTTGTGTGGTGGTTTTCTCTTTTTTTTTTTTTTTTTAAAAAAAAAGCAATGAAAAAATAATCTCATTATTCTAAATTAATAACTATATGACAAAGAAACCTGGAAGGAAATGCATAATTTGTCCCTAGAGCTTTAAGTGAGTCTGTGGAATCGAGAGTTAGTAAAGTGGAGATAACTGCTATCTTTTCTTAAAAGGGAGACACTTGCTCCAGGTCTGTCAGGACAACACTGAAAAGGGTTCCCACTCAACAGCCCCATACAAAAACCACCCATGAGAGAAAAAGAAAAAAGAAATGCAGATCTAACTGGGATTGTGGTGTGAAAAATATTCTGAGGCAGACATACTGGGTGAATTTGTAGTTAATTTGCACTGCTATGCTTGAAAGTGTTAATGGCTTCTGTCAAACACAAATTAGTTTAGAGCAGCGTATTGAGTTTGCATTGAAAGGCTGTGGTAATGGGAAAGCTACAGGGGTGGCTTCTGTGAGAAGCTGCTAGAAGTTTCCCCCATGTCTGACAGAGCCAATGCCAGCCGGCTCCAAGATGGACCCACTGCTAGCCAAGGCCAAGCCCATCAGTGACAGTGATAGCACCTCTGTGATAACATATTTAAGAAAGCGAAAAAAACCCCCCGTGCAACTGCAGACAGAAGATTGAGAATATATGAGAGAAACAACTCTGCAGACACCAAGGTCAGTGAAGAAGGAGGGGGAGGAGGTGTTCCAGGCGCCAGAACAGATTCTCCTGTAACTTGTGGTAAGGACCATGTTGAAGCAGGCTGTCCCCCTGCAGCCCATGGAGAACCCCACTCTGGAGCAGGTAGATGCCCAAAGGAGGCTGTGACCCCATGGCAAGCTCATGCTGGAGCGGGCTCTGGCAGGACCTGTAGTCCCCATGAAGAAAGAAACCCACACTGGAGCAGGTTTGCTGGCAGGACTTGTGACCTCGTGGGGAACCCACACTGGAGCAGTCTGTTCCTGAAGGACTGCACCCCATAGAAAAGTCCCATGCTGGAGCAGTTCGTGAAGAACTGTAGCCCATCAGAAGGACTCGCACTGGAGAGGTTTCATGCAGGACTGTCTCCCATGGGAGGGACTCCACACTGGAGCAGGTGTAGAGTGCGAGGAGGAAGGAGCAGCAGACAACTCCTCCCTGAGGAGGAAGGAGCAGCAGAGACAACATGTGATGAATTGACCACAACTCCCATTCCCCATTCCCCTGCGCAGCTGCAGGGGAGAAGGTAGAGAAACTGGGAGTAAAGTTAAGCCTGGGAAGAAAGGAGGGGTAGGGGAAAGATGTTTTAAGAATTGTTTTTATTTCTCATTATCCTACTCTGATTTGATTGGTAATAAATTAAATTAATTTCCCCAAGTCAAGTCTGTCCTGCACATGACTAACTGCTGAGTGATTTCCTTGTCCTTATATTGACCCATGAGCCTTTTGATATCTTTTCTCTCTCCCTGCCCACCTAAGGAAGGGGAACAATAGAGCAGCTTTGGTGGGCACCTGGCATCCAGCTAGGGTTAACCTGCCACAAGCAGACAGGTGTGTCCCTGCAAGGGCCTTTGTTTTACTCTTATCCCTACCATGAGCCTGGTACTAACTCAACAGAAGCAGTTTAGTGCAAGCTTGAGTGCAAGCACTGGCATACAATCATCAATAACTTGTAATTGATAATTTTTCCTGCCTTAATTTTGGGCTCTGACAAGCAGTGCTATCCCAGATAACACCCACCCACTTCAGGGAAGGGTACAGACCAGAGACTGCTCCCAGCAGATCACATGAACGAGGTACTCAGGCTGTTGGTGAAGGACATGTCAGTGTTGCTTGTGCCTTTACAGTCAGAAAATGGACCTTGGCTTCTTCCCTTTGTTAGTGTAGACACATACTACACACACTGCTGTTTCTCTTCCCCTTACAATCCAATTTTACTCTATACAGTGAAAAAGAAAGGCACCCGGCTGGTCTCTTCTCTCCCCTTTCATTGCCCTCTTCCACCACATTGCAGGATTTGGGAAACCTGAGAAAGGAGGGAACGCCTCGTGGCTGTAGCTGCCAGCCAGCAGCACACCACCCTACAGCTGCAAGCAGTTCTCAGCAGGCAGACAGAACTGATTCTTTCCAATACTTTTCCAGTATTACTGCTTTGCCAGGCTTCTGGATTTATCAACATCATGGCTTTTCACCTACTGAATCCTAAGACACTTTTTAACAGTTTCTGGAAGCATCCAGTGTAGTGTTAAAAAGTCGCTGTATTGTAGCCATGAACACAAGGGGAATAGCTGAGTGTAGGGGACTCCTTCCCTGGGCTAAAATGCAAACCTATGCACATGCATGCGGATGCTATTTCAGGCTAATACAGCTCAGTCTACAAATTACATTAATAAAGGTTATAATTCCTATACAGACTATACCCAATGAATGTACTTACATGGACCTATGGTAATTCACAGTCTGCTAAAGTAGGACCCCCAGTACCCTTTCATATTTCTTGTTAAAAGACCTCCACGTAGTTATTGCATATGAGTTTAATACTGACCCCATTTAGCACAAGAACACACATGGAAACTCCACCCACACATAAAATTGCTTGCAAAAAGATGGGGAGGAGGCAACAAAGAACAGATTCTAGCATAAGCTCTGTTCTATGCTGCAGAGAGAAACCAAACACTCAGAAAGACCGATTTGTTACCGGTTATTTTATGGGGTGCAGTTACACTACAGGAAACAAAGGCAGACAATATACAAGTGAGATGAACACTCAGCTCTGCCTGGTTTCACAGAGATCACTGCAAGCAAAACCAATTACCTCAAAGGCAAAAACCATAATTTTGTCTGATGTAGGTTTTTATTTTTATTCTTTTTTTTCACCTCATGTAACTGGTTCTGCTGCTGTGGCTCTGATCAGCAGTAAATTAGGATTAGGTAGAAAGGACTAGGATGAGGGGGTAATGTAAGAGCTGGAGGGCAGGAATGAGAAAAGAGAACTGATAAATAATACACAGGTCTCTTCTGTGAAAAGCTGGCAGAACTGCTGAGGAATAACTGGAAATACTATCCAAATGCCACTGATAGAAAAAAAAAAAAAAAAAAAAGAAAAAAACATCTGGGGAGAAGAGTTTACACCCAGAGAGGAATCATCTGTCTGAAAAGTCTGAGATTCCTTGACCTCAAGGGAAAAAGAGAGTGGTAAATAGTGGAATCTCACACAAATAAGGAGTAGCAGGACTTGCAGAGTAAGACTATTTGAAATGTTCTGAAGATGTCTATTTAATGTCATGAACCTTACTGTATGTTTTGGAGAAAGGACAGCTGTTAAAAAGAAACTCTCTTGGCAATGACATACATGCCTGGCTCCATAAACCAAAATGGTTAACAGAAAAGCAAAAGAAAAGAAGGGGGAGGAAAAGAAAAATTCTTTGAGGTATTTCTAGACTATGAAAAAGACTCAAATATTGACAGCGCTTTTGGCACACTTGTCAAGGAACAGTGAGATACTCCACCACAAGATCCATCAGCTCACTACTTGTCTCTAGGTTGATGGCAGAGATCTTAAGATTCAGTATCATTACAAGACAACGGACAGGCATATCTGTGCGGTGACCTTCCTGGAATTACCTGATGAAAAAGTGAGTTCGACAGAGGGAGAAGGCAGAATTACATTTTCAAACTCTGAATCTACGTGTCTGCCTTCAAAAAGCTTGTCTTCCGGATGAGCATATGGAAACACACACACATACGGATAATCCTCCCCCTTTATGGCAGAGCATGATTGATAAGTACCAGAAGAGTGCTGAAGAGTAAGCAAGAGTAATGAAACAGAAGGGAAATGTAAGAAAACTCTTTACACTACAAAGGTGAAGAGCGCTTCCATCATATAGGCGAGTAGATCAATAGGGCAAGTCTGTGAGGCACAAGGGGAACTTGGCATGAATGAAAAGGGAGATTCTCTCTCCATCTGGACAATGCTTCATGCTGAGTACACACTCCAACTCTACAACCCAGGGCTAAAGAGCACACCAAAACACTCCTGGCAGCTGGCAACTTTAAAATCTCAGCTGACTGAAGTAGAAGGTCTCACAAAAGTAGTGTATACCCACGGGTAATGTGCTTTCTTGCTGCTATAAAAGTTGTGAGGAAACGTAAGTATGAGATTGTTCCTAGCTCTGAAGACAGATGATGATAGGAAGAACCCTGCTCTCTTGGGAGACCACCTATGGGTTAAAGAACAAGAGATAGTTGGTTGCAAAGTGGAAGTTAAATACATCTACCTTCAAAATGGCAACATTTAATCAAAACTTAGGAACAAAAGATATAAAAGCCACACTCCACGCTCTGCCATAAAACAAGCAATATTTGTTCTTTCAAAAGACTTCTATCAATTGTGCTGAGATTATTTTCCATAGCCTCCAGGACGTTACTGTTACAAAATGGGTCTTGATTTAGAGCTGATATTTTTCTGGTCCTTAATTTTATTTTGTTGCATCTAGATATACCTCCTCAATCCACATGGTCTTTAAAAATCTTGCAGATGGCTCTTTCATTAGCACAGATCTGTCATGTGACTATGCTATGCATTTTTTCTTTCATATTTTCTTCTCTTGTACTCTCTAATAATTTTTAATGCTCTGCTGTGAGTTTCAGCCAATTAACCTATATATCAAGGTGCTCAAATTTAGATCCAGTTTTCCTGATATTGTCTTCTCTTGTATTTTGTACATTTGCTTTAATATTCCCTTAATAATTATGCCAATGCCTGTACAGAAAGCACTATAAAAAGTACAGCTTAGCACTGAGCTCTTTTCAAAGCCAGAAATTTAAAATGACACTGTTCGTTCCAAATCAGACAGTTAAAAAGAAGGGAGGGGAAGACAGACAGTTGAGAGTACTTTGATTAAATACTTATATTAACATGCAATAGCTGAAATTTTATTTTTGTAAGCTTTTAAGGCATCAGTGTTGACTGCCATTACATAGTATAAGTAACACAGGAATTTAAGCATTAGTTATACATTTCCTAAACTATTTGTTTCCAGCTTAGCTACATGCCTCCCATCGTTTGAGTATCTTTATAAAAACATAAATATACACGCTAAAACAAACAGTGTCCCTGCTGCTAAGTCTGGAAGTTCACTTGCCTGTCCTCATAGTAACTTAAAAATAGTTTAAAAAGTAGTAGAATAAAAGCCTGTATGAATAGAAAACAATTATTATCATTAAGAGATCCTTAAAGGCAGGTATATAATAGTCAACATTAAGGTCACCTTAATTTTGAGTTTAGAGATATTTCTGTATCTCCCAAGCCAAAGGATAAACTCTTAAGTACTAAAATGTGCCATTATTAGAAAAGTTCATTTCAAGGCTCAGCCTCTAACTCATTATCTGTAATTAAGAAAAATCAGATTTCAAAGCAACAAGAGGAGACTGTGATAAAGCTATTTGAAGTACTCTCCAGCAGGGATAAAGCCAGCAGAGAGGTGGCTGTCATAAAATAGCCAAATAGCTTTTTCCACCTCCATCAAGGTCACTTTACTGATGATGTGCTCAATAAGATGATAATGCATTTAACCACTTTCCTTGCATCTGACTTCGACCTTATTGCAAATCCAAATGGCCTTGTTTAACTACCCTGGCCTTTCAACATTTCCCTGAGCAAAGATAATTAAGGAGATATACTGCCCCCTACTATCACAGGAATTGAAAGACAAATAAACTTTTAAGACCACAGCCAGGTGTCTATTGCATTAATGTACAATGTTTAAGCAGGGGGTAAAACGAAATAATGGTTAAATAATTATAAAAGGTTAACAAAGTTAATTTTGTTACATAAGGCAATTCTCTTTTATTTAAAAGAAAGAGCATAAAAGGCTTTCCAGACTACTTTTTACAACTCCCTGGACAACAGTCTTTTCTTTAACGCAGTTTCTGACTAAGAGGAAAAATGTTCTGCAAAAATTAACAACTCTTGAAATTTCTGCAGATTTGGAACTGGCTATATTTCATACACTGGTACAATAATATTTTATGAAAAAGCAGGTCTATATGATTAAACCAAGAGCTGCTCTACAAATAGCATTTTAGTTCATGTTTTTCCTTTGTGTGTGGTCAGCAGCTATACTAGAGACGCAAATTAAAGTATTTTAAAAATTAGTTTGGCAGTTCTGACAATCTGGAAGCTTAAGGTAATGCTTTCTCATTATTTATACAATGATGGAAAAACGACCAAATAATATCTTTGTATAATAGCAGTCACTTTCTTCTTTAATTTTTATTCATATATATTCTTGCATTCCAAAGCACTCTTCAGGACACTGATTCTTCTTCATATCAAGGAAAAAAAACAACCCACTTCAACGGCACTTGGACTAGTAACAACTGAAACAGGATTAAAAAAATAAAAAAGCAAGCAAAGCAGTTGGACGTTCTTTTTGTAGTTGCACGCAAGTGATCTTATTTGAGATTTATCTTTTTTTCTTCTAAATCCATTTTACTTTTAAGCATCTTAGAAATACTGTTGTATAGGCCTGAATCCTCTGCAAGAGCCAGAAAGAGTCAGAACAACAAGTTGTATCAGAAAGATAAAACCATGTTCACTCACTATTGACGTGATACTAGATATGTGAGCTTACTGCTACTGCAAAAATTGTTCTCCTTTGCCACAGAAAATACACTAAGCAGAAAACCTGTAACATGTATTTAATCAGAGTGTTACCATAGCACAGATGTTCAGAAATGACAACAGTATCTACCTTTGCCATTTTGTGAGGCCACCATTACTTTGAATTGGAGACATAATTTATCCAAATTTCAAAGCATTCAGGTCTTTGGTGAAATCTTTTTCAGTAACGCTTCTTAATCCAGACTCAACTCCTGAATTCTGAATACACCAGAATTTAAACCTCTTCTAAAGGTAACTTCTACTATCAGTAGGATCAGTGCTTCTACCATCACTGATTACCACATCAAGTACCTAAAGTTTGCAATGATTCATATACTATTGCTATGTAAAATCCTTTCTGCTGTATGTAGCAAGTCATAAATAATTTCACTTTTGAGCTAGGTCTCAAAATTGTAACGCTGTGTTTTGTTTCCTATATAGATCCCACTAGAATTATATACTGTATCCAAATAAGAGAACTCTACCCCTTTCTTACATTTAAAGGACTTGCTTAATAAACTATTTACTTGATAACAGTTTATACAAAACAATTATTTCAATTTCAAATTTGGATAAATGGTTGCCCTAGCCAGTTCCAAAAGAAGACTATGCACCTTGTTGTTACTCTTCATGAATTTTTAAGTTTTCCTGTATAATTTTACTATCAATTATTTCAAACTTAGGCAAAGAAGGTGAATGATTATTTTACACTCATTCAGAATATTTCAGCCCCCTACCTACTCTGTTCAGAGTTTAAAATGAGTGAAGCTCTCTAAAGGAACACAAACACTACTTTTTCCATTTGTTCCTAACATTTAAAAAGCTTAACTCACTCAAGATGGAAAGCTACAGAAGCATTTTATTAGTTGTTACTTTATTTCAACCTGATTCTTTACTTTGTATAAAAATCTTCAAGTGTTCAAACCTAAAAGATGTATACATCTTCACACAATCAGTGAGGTCACCAGCTCACAGCATTCTCTCTCTATAAATCACTGAACATACAGAAGCCCTCTTGCTATTCTGAAATGCATAAATCTGTAACTACTTCTTGAGAAAGTCTTTCAAACCCACATAGAGTGAAGCCTATAGTTGTATTTAGAATGAAAGAACAAGCAATAAGATCTTTGTAGGCACGCAGAAAAGACAGGAAAGCTAATGTCTTTTCTCATCTGGAAAACAATACAGTGCAGTATTTTCCCGTATCACTGCTTAAATGCCTACATTATACAAAGCCTATGTATTATGACCTTTTATTTTTCTTTGTGTAGTTCAACAAGTGAATTGAGATGCAAAACAAGTTACAGAAAGAAAAGCTGTAAAGTCTGATCTCATAAATGCTTATCAGATAATTTAAGTAATTTGATAAAACATGTTAAATCTTCATAGATGCACATTAGAAACAGAAGAATATAGCTCAAAACAAATTATATAAGTTGGGTCAGTTTGCATCAGACACTGATGAGTAATTAGCAGCATTCTTATTGTGGACTGTTAAAATTAATGCATACCTGACATTTTACAATTTTTTTATAGCATCAATTATAATTTTTTTAGACAGCTACCATGTCAGATGCTTTACTTCAAAACGAACAAAATGAGAATGTATCCCGTACTGCATGGAATGTATTTTACTTCACGTGTTCTCAATTCTACTGCAAAAAGGTTAGGAAGTAAAAATGACAAGTAAGCCAAAACCATCTAAATATCAAATGTTTGTTGTAAAGGTTCTGCTGTTGTAGGTTTCTTGCTAAACTGTAGCATAGGCTTTTTATAACTCCTTGAAAGGAAAATACCTGTACTGTGACATACATGAGGCTGTTTTCCACATAGAGTTGCAAAGTGATTAATAATAAAAAAAAAAATCGTAACATCATTTGTAGTTACTGAGGAGCCTGGCAGTTTGGACCCCCAATCTGATGGATGAAAAAATGGTAAGCTAGATTTTCTGTTCTAGTTTGAATGCTTACCCCTTCCCAGGCTTTACTCAAATACTTTCACATGAGTTTACTGAGACTATATTAAAAGATTTATCTTTTGAAAGAAAGAGTGAAAAGTGAACTACACTGGCTATATGTACACCACCAAGAAGTTCACAAAAATAAACCTGGCCTATTTAGTTCCATTATACAAATGTACAAATTCTTATCTTAATGATAGCCTGTATTTAACATCAGGCAATCAGATTCTCATGTCCATTAAGCAATTAATACACTTTCTAATGGATAAGGGACTCTTGCCATCTTCAATAACTTTTCCACACATTTTTATCGAATTTATTCTGCTGATTAGAGAGCTTAGGAAAGAAGGTGCTTCCCTCCTTCTCCCTCCATTGTTCTCTACCTTCAAAGCTGGTAACAGATCAAGAGCAGCTCAGTCTTTGTCTGAGGGTCTGGTAGTTCACATCCTAAGTTTCTCTTCCCATCAGTGAAATATGGAAAGCGAGGTTTCTGAAAGCTTTCCACAATAACAGCCAGAAAAACAAGCACAAAGTTAACAAAGGGGAGCTATCACCACAAAGTATCAGGTTTGTTTACTGGAGCAGATCCCCCAAATCTTCTAAATTCAGATTTGTTGTTTAATAAACTGTTAAAAAAAAAAAAAAAAAAGGCAAATGGGCTAAGGTGAACATAAGCTAAGATGATTTAAAACTAAAAACACTACAGAGAGATGGGTAGTTCAAATTCAGATTCACGTGAATCAACAGGAGAACTAAAATGTAGTGGGCACAAAAGCTGCCGCGGTATGTTAATGCACTGGAATACAGACATTATAAATTAAAGGAAATTTAATTGCTGACATACCTTTCTCAGTTTTGTTTGTTTGGGTTTTTTTTTCCCTCCAATCCTTCCTTAAAGTCTACTCTAGCAATTAACAGAGGTCTCCGGATGGCTCACTGAAACATTTAAAGCTGGGGAACAAAAGGTTTATTTTAAAAATGAAAACCTTGGCATGTACAACTCCAGACGTGAATCTGCTTTCAATTACTGAAAGTATTTCCACTTCAGTGAAAAAGGATCAAAACTTCAACTACACCATCTTTAGGCAATGAATTTGATTATATTAAGCTTTAAGAATACAGAATGACTTTGTGACATAGCTGTATATTCTAGACATATCATTTATTAGGTATACAAAAAAGGATCTAGCACTTTAAACGAGAAGCAGACAGAAATGCGGCTGCTCACAGCAGCACTCTACTTCTATACCACAGCTCTGCTTTAGGGTTTGGTTTGTTGTCTCCCCCCCCCAGGTGCCGACATAAACGTCAAAGACGTTAAGCTTTACATGAAGGATTCTGGAATCCTTTAGCAATGAACCTAGGCTGATATTTTTTTTCCCCCCATACTTTTATTTGCATAATTTGCACTGTTATAAAGTTACATTTTTCTTTCTGGACTTCAGAACTGGCACCACCTCTTCCACACCCCCCAGTACAGCAGGTACCGTAGCCTCTAGGAAGCGTAATCATTAGGACTTTATACTTTTCCCCCGTAAAAGCATAACAGTTCGGCGAGGGAACTCACAGCCTTACGCTCTGCAGCCAGATGCAACACCTCTAATGCAAATTATGCAAAAACTTCTTATTTCTCACATCTCCGATTGCGCGAATCGATCCTACCGCATCCCAGCCAAAAGCGGGGCCGGGCTCTTT
>NW_010340554.1:0-288 GCF_000700745.2 Antrostomus carolinensis
GAGATGGAGATGGAGATGGAGATGGGATGGGCACACACAGGGAGCAGGGGGGCCAGGGTGGACTGGGGGTACTGGGAGGTATTGGTGGGTACTGGGAGGGTCTGCCCACCCCCAGCCCTCCCGTGTCCCTGTCCCACCCCGCAGTCCCTGCTGTACAAGAAGGTGAACGAGGCGCAGTACCGCAGCCACCTGGCCAACGAGATGATGATGTACCACATGAAGGTGAGGTGACACCAGGATGGGGACAGGGACACCGGCTGGGACACCTGCTGCCAACAAGGTGGCCCC
>NW_010340554.1:311-3879 GCF_000700745.2 Antrostomus carolinensis
TGACACCCCAGGGCTCTCTGCTCTCTCTGGGGTTGATGTGGCCCAGGGGACAGCTTGGGGACACCATGGGGACCTGGTCACAGTGTGGGCCACTGGCAATGTCACCCGCAGGTGTCAGATGATGAGTACACCAAGCTGCTGAGTGAGGGCATCCAGCCCGTGTCCACCATCGACCCCAACTTCTCCAGCTTCACCTACACGCCACGCTCGCTGCCTGAGGATGACACCTCCATGGTGAGGACCGTGGGGACAGTCCCCAAGTGCCACCATCCCCCATCTGCTCTTAGTCAGGTCACGTACCTCAACCCCATGGTGCTGGTGGGGCTGGGCTGGGGTGGATGTAGCTGCACCCAAGTGTCACCCTGCATGGCAGGAACGGGTGACACAAGGGGGTGGACACTGCTGGGTGTTGTCACCTGCTGCCACCCACCCTGTCCTCTCCACAGGCCATCCTGAGCATGCTGCAGGACATGAACTTCATCAACAACTACAAGATGGACCGTCAAACGCTCACCAGGTGGGTCCCCATCCTTGTGCCTCACCCCATCCTTCACCTGAAGGACCCCAAGGGGACCTATGGACAAGGGGGTGGGGTGGGGAGGTCTTTGTCCCCAGGAGGTGACAAAGACAAGGAGGTCCTCATGATCTTGTCCCCTTCCACCCCAGGTTCTGCTTGATGGTGAAGAAGGGCTACCGTGACCCTCCCTACCACAACTGGATGCACGCCTTCTCTGTCTCCCACTTCTGCTACCTGCTCTACAAGAACCTGGAGCTGGTCAACTACTTGGAGTAAGACCAAGGAATTGTCACCATCACTGTCCCCATCCCACCTGACCCAGTTGGGGTTCTCCTCGCTCTCCCGCTTGCCTCAGTTTCCCTCCTTCCCCTTCCCTCAGAGACATCGAGATCTTTGCCCTCTTCATCTCCTGCATGTGCCACGATCTGGACCACAGAGGCACCAATAACTCCTTCCAGGTGGCCTCGGTGAGGCGTTGGGATGTGGGTGGGTGGGGTGGGGACAGGGACAGGGACGGGGACAGAGCTGGGTGGGGTCTTCATCTCCATAACTCCATGACACCAACTGCTCTACCTTGTAGAAATCAGTCCTGGCTGCGCTGTACAGTTCAGAAGGTTCTGTCATGGAGGTAAGGTCTTCTCCAAAACCTCCTCCTGCCCAGCTCCAGGGTTGTGGTTGTGTGGTAGCACCTCTGCCTCCACCCTGCCCGCTCCCACCACATCCACTTCTTCTGCAGAGGCACCACTTTGCCCAAGCCATCGCCATCCTCAACAGCCAAGGATGCAACATCTTCGACCACTTCTCCCGCAAGGTGAACCTTCAACTCATGCCACCTCCTCACCCAACTCCCTCATCCCCCTCATCTCTGGATCCAACCTTTGGGATGGAGGATCTCATTGGGGATATGGAGATGATCTCACCAACCACCTTACCTGGTCCTACAGGACTACCAGCGCATGCTGGACCTCATGAGGGACATCATCTTGGCCACCGACCTGGCCCATCACCTGCGCATCTTCAAGGATCTACAGAAGATGGCAGAAGGTGAAGCTCTTGGGCTTCAGGTTGCCCAGGGAAGTGCTGGAGTCACCATCCCTGGAGGTGTTCAAAAAACATGTAGACATGGCACTTCAGGCCATGGTTTAGTGGGCACGGTGGTGTTGGGTTGATGGTTGGACTTGATGATCTTGAAGGTCTTTTCCAACTTTGATGATTGGGGTTGGGTTGTGGTGGGAACCTATCCCACCAACACTGGGTTGATGGTTGGACTTGATGATCTTGAAGGTCTTTTACAACTTTGATGATTGGGGTTGGGTTGTGGTGGGAACCTATCCCACCAACACTGGGTTGATGGTTGGACTTGATGATCTTGAAGGTCTTTTCCAACCTTGATGATTCTATGATTGGAATTGGGCTTGTGGTGGGAACCCATCGCACTAAGACCAGGAGGTGGCATGGCAGGTCCTACCTGTCTCCACAGCCCTGGTGTGGGGGGTGGTGGGGACTCTGGGACTTCTTCTCAAGCCCCCCACCCCAACCCGTGCCCTACTTGGCAGTGGGCTACGACCCCAAGAACAAGCAGCACCACAGTCTTCTCCTCTGCCTGCTCATGACCTCCTGTGACCTCTCTGACCAGACCAAGGGCTGGAAGACCACCAGGAAGATTGCAGTGAGTGCCACACCATGAAGTTGACCTTCTAAATGCCACCCCACCATCTCCTTGGGCCACCCACATGTCCCCAGGCACCAGGAACCAGCCTGACCTTCACAGTGGCATGGTGCCTCCACTCAGGGACCTCCAGACCACCCATGCTGGGTGTGTGTGGCCCTGCCCAACCATTCCCTTCAGCCATGGAGAGGGGTCTGGAGGACAGGTGGGGTGGGGAGGTCACTTCAGATGTGTCACCTCCAACACTGACAACCTGTCCCTTGCAGGAGCTGATCTACAAGGAGTTCTTCTCCCAAGGTGACCTGGTAGGTAGAACCAAGGCTTGGTGGAGGGTTGGGCTTGGCCAACGCTCTTGAGAAGCATCAAGAGGGTTGGGATGAGGTGGGAAGGGGATGGCCACCAGCATTGACCTCCACCCTTGCCACCACTGCAGGAGAAAGCCATGGGCAACCGTCCATTGGAGATGATGGACCGGGAGAAGGCCTACATCCCCGAGCTGCAGATCAGCTTCATGGAGCACATCGCCATGCCCATCTACAAGTGAGTCCCTCAACCTCCAGGCCTGACATCAAGGTGAAGGTCCCCTCTGCCATCACCCTCCCACCCTTTGTCATGTCAGGTTGGGATGAAGGGTGGTGGACATGAGGTCTTCAAGATGTCAAGAAGGTCTTTTAGATATCAAGGGAGGTTTCCAAGTAGTGGAGATTGAGGTGGAACCCAACTAAGGCCATGGAAGTCCATGTAGATGTGGTGTCCTCTGTCCCCAGGTTGCTGCAGGACATCTTCCCCAAGGCAGCAGAGCTCTACGAGCGGGTGGCCAGTAACCGGGAGCAGTGGACAAAGGTGTCCCACAAGTTCACCATCCGGGGTTTGCCCAGTAACAACTCCTTGGACTTTCTGGATGAAGAATATGATCTCCAGACCCCTGACCCTCAACTCAACGGTTGCCTGGAGCTCGAGGGGGGACAACCTGAGGCAGGGGCTGAGTGAAGGGGGGGGGAGGGGTGATGTGTGGGGACCAGGATGGGGCTTGAGGAACCAGAAGTGTCCTCCAACCCTCATCCCCCAACCCATGGGGAAGAGGTTTGGGGGGACATCAGTGACTTTGGACCACCACGGTGAGGTCCTTCCCCACCGGTGGGTGATTGTCCCCTCCCTCCAGGGCAGATATTCAGGTGTCTCCTCCACCTGGTGGTCCTGGGACCCTACCTGGGTGGTTGGGGACACCAGGTGACACCATGAGGGTGGAGGATGGATGTGCTTTCAGCTGCCTTAAGGCTGCAGGTCCTGTCACCACGGGGTGACCATGGGGACAATGTCCTCGGTGGAAGCACCATGAGGGTCAGCAGGATGGAGAGGGACAACGTGGGGCACTGGGAGTG
>NW_010340554.1:3917-5485 GCF_000700745.2 Antrostomus carolinensis
GAGGACAGAGGAGCCAGGATGAGGCCCATGGCAGGAGGCATCTGGAGAGGGTTGGCCATGGCCATGGCCATGGGGACAATCTCCATCCCTGCTAGACCAGCCCCCATCTTGAGCTGCAGAATCATCTCCTGCTTCTTCCCAGCATCTGGTGGACAAATGTCCCCATCTGGGACCCTCAACCTCACTCACCCCCTGGAAGGACTCATGTCCTTCACCCAACCTGGTCCCACCCAACCATGTCCACTACAAGGGCTCCACACGTGCCAGGGTTGGGTTGGGGGGCTCCTGCTCCTGGTTTGCACGTACGGGGTGGGCTGCTCTCCCATGAGGACACCACAGAAGGTCTTGTCCCCACTGTGTCCCCACCATGTCCCCAACATGGGTGGTTCTTCTGGCTCAGCATCATGGTGCCCACCTGGGAGCTCCTCTCTGGGAGCAGCAGCACTGGTGACCAATATGTCCATGAGCATCTTCAGCTTGTAGTGGCTTCACACCTCCTGCCCATACTGACCACCATGTGTGGACCTTCCTGGTGTCCCATGGTTCCTCTGGTCCTGCAGACCACCATGCATGGACCTTGATGGTCTCCTGTGGACCTTCTGATCCCACCAACTGCCGTGCATGGATCCTGCCATCCTCTTGTGGTCTTTCTGGTCCTGCAGACCATGATGCCTGAACCTAGATGGTCTACAGGAGTCCTTTTGATCCCATCAACTGCCATCATGCATGGATCCTGCCATCCTCCTATGGTCCCTCTGGTCCTACAGACTACCATGCATGGACCCTGACGGTCTCCCGTGGTCCTCCTGATCCTGTCAACTGCTGTGCATGGACCTTACCATTCTCCTATGGTCCCTCTGGTCCTACAGACTACCATGCATGGACCCTGACGGTCTCCCGTGGTCCTCCTGATCCTGTCAACTGCTGTGCATGGACCTTACCATTCTCCTATGGTCCCTCTGGTCCTACAGACTACCATGCATGGACCCTGACGGTCTCCCGTGGTCCTCCTGATCCTGTCAACTGCTGTGCATGGACCTTACCATTCTCCTATGGTCCCTCTGGTCCTACAGACTACCATGCATGGACCCTGACGGTCTCCCGTGGTCCTCCTGATCCTGTCAACTGCTGTGCATGGACCTTACCATTCTCCTATGGTCCCTCTGGTCCTACAGACTACCATGCATGGACCCTGACGGTCTCCCGTGGTCCTCCTGATCCTGTCAACTGCTGTGCATGGACCTTACCATTCTCCTATGGTCCCTCTGGTCCTACAGACCACCATGCATGGACCCTGATGGTCTCCTGGGGTTCTTCTAGTCCTATTGACTGCCATGCATGGACCCTGCCAGTGTCTCATTGTCCCTCTGGTCCTGTAGACCACCATGCATGGACCTTGACATCCTCCTGTGGTCCCTCTAGTCCCACTGACTGCCATGCATGGACCTTACCATCCTACTGTGGACCTTCCAGTCCTACAGACCACCATGCATGGACAGTGATGGTCTCCTGAGGTATCTCCAGTCCCATTGACTGCTCTGCATGGACCTCACCATCCTCTTATGGTC
>NW_010340554.1:5561-8966 GCF_000700745.2 Antrostomus carolinensis
TCCTGCAGACCACCATGCATGGACCCTGATGATCTCCTATGGTCCTCCTGATCCCATCAACTGCCATGCATGGACCTCACCATCCTACCGTGGACCTTCCAGTCCTACAGACCACCATGCATGGACCCTGATGGTCTCCTGTGGTCCTCCTGATCCTGTCAACTGCTGTGCATGGACCTCACCATCCTCCTATGGTCCCTCTGGTCCTGCAGACCACCATGCATGGATGGTGATGGTCTCCTGTGGTTCCTCCAGTCCTACTGACCACCGTGCATGGACCCTGCCAATCTCTCTGTGGTCCCTCCAGTCCCACAACCCAATAGGTGTGGACCCCACCCAACCCTGGGGGATCTGCTCCACCAGCCCCACAGGGTTCCTCCAGCTGTGTGTGACTCAGGTCTGTGTCAACCCAACCAAAGCCACCCAAAACACCCATGACCAGCAGGACCAGGGCAGGGTTGGTCCCACCAGGGTTTGTCCCACCAGCGTTGGTCCCACCAGGGTTGATCCCACCAGCGTTGATATCACTAGGATCGATCCCACTAGGGTTGGATCTACCAGAGTTTGTCCCACCAGGGTTGGTACAAGGTTTGTCCCACCAGGGTTGATCCCACTAGAGTCAGGTCTACCAGGGTTGGTCCCACTAGGGTCGGGTCTACCAGGGTTGGTCCTACCAGGGTTGATCCTACCAGGGTTGGGTCTACCAGGGTTGGTCCCACCAGGGTTGGTTCCACCAGGGTTTGTCCCACCGGGGTTGGTCCTCCCAGGGTTGGTCCTACCAGGGTTTGTCCCACTAGGGTTGACATCACTAGAGTCAGGTCTACCAGGGTTGGTCCTACCAAGGTTGGTCCCACCAGGGTTGGTCCTACCAGGGTTTGTCCCACCAGGGTTGATCCCACTAGGGTTGGTCCCACCAGGGTTTGTCCCACTAGGGTCGGGTCTACCAGGGTTGGTCCTACCAAGGTTGGTCCCACCAGGGTTGGTCCTACCAGGGTTGGTCCCACCAGGGTTGGTTCCACCAGGGTTTGTCCCACCAGGGTTGGTCCTCCCAGGGTTGGTCCTACCAGGGTTTGTCCCACTAGGGTTGACACCACTAGAGTCAGGTCTACCAGGGTTGGTCCTACCAAGGTTGGTCCCACCAGGGTTGATCCAACTAGGGTTGGGTCTACCAGGGTTTGTCCCACTAGGGTTGGGTCTACCAGGGTCGGGTCTACCCGGGTTGGTCCCACCAGGGTTGGTCCCACCAGGGTTGATCCCACCATGGTTTGTCCCACTAGGGTCAAGCCTACCAAGGTTGGTCCCACAAGGGATGGTCCCACCAGGGTCAAGGTCAGCCTGGGTGCAGCCATGGGGCCATTCACCACCCATCCCATGGCCCCATCCCCACGCCGAGCCCCGGTGGTGCCACAGCAGCTCCTGTGGTGCAGCAACGCTCCCGGTGCAACGGCTCCTTCATGGATTTGGGCTTTGGGGTGGCCAATCTTCTCCTTGTCTCATCTTTAAGCACCACCTCACCAATCTTCTCGGGGTACCTGGAGAGTGTGTGTCTACGGGAGCAACGGGACACCCCAAAACCGAGCTGCCCCCCCCGGGATGAAGTGACCTGAATTCCTTTTGCCTTACCTACTCGGAGATGCCTTCAGCGAGATGCTTTGCCCAAACCCCCCTGGTAGGACCTGCCCGGTGACCACGTCTGGCCCATGGCTTCACCTACAAGACCCCCCCCTACCCTCCTCAAGATCTTCTCCCCCATCCCCTCGCTGCCATGAGATGACACAAGGGGGACAAGGATGGTCCCAGAAGGCAGCAAACCCCCAGACTACAAGAGGAGGAAGGTGGCTCCATCTCAAACGTGACATCAGCATGGAGGTGTCACCAACGTGCCGATGGGCACAAGCGGTGCCCGCTGATGTGGGGGTCTCACCGATGGATCTGAGGGGTTGGACCTGCAGTGGGGTGGGTGTCACATCCCGGGTCCCACACCATGGGACACTCGTTTCCCAGTTGTATCCCAGTTCTCCAGCCCCTCCCCGTCGCTGGTGTGTGTTGGTGGTCGATGCTTTCCCAGCTCCTGCCCCAGACGTGCCGTGTCCCCAGGGCCAGCGGGAGCGCGGCCGGCACCCAGCCCGGCACCCACCCACCCGTGGGCGTCTGGAACCACCTCTGGCTTCTCTGTCCTCCCGTCTCGCGGCGCTGGTTGTTCTGGGCTCCAACACAACCTGAGGAGGAGATGAATCCTTCTCCTTCTCCTTCTCCTCCTTCTCCTTCTCCTTCTCCTTCTCCTTCTCCTTCTCCTTCTCCTTCTCCTTCTCCTTCTCCTTCTCCTTCTCCTTCTCCTTCTCCTTCTCCTTCTCCTTCTCCTTCTCCTTCTCCTTCTCCTTCTCCTTCTCCTTCTCCTTCTCCTTCTCCTTCTCCTTCTCCTTCTCCTTCTCCTTCTCCTTCTCCTTCTCCTTCTCCTTCTCCTTCTCCTTCTCCTTCTCCTTCTCCTTCTCCTTCTCCTTCTCCTTCTCCTTCTCCTTCTCCTTCTCTCTTCTCATTCTTGTTTTCCTTCTACTTCTTCTTCTGCTTTTCTCCTCCTTCTCCTTGTCCTTCTCCTTCTTTCTCCTTCTTCTTATTCTTCCTCTTCTCCTTTCTTCTTCTTCCTATTCTTCTCCTCCTCCTTGTCCTTCTCCTTTCTCCTTCTCCTTCTCCGTTTTCCTCCTTCTTCTCATTCTCCTTGTTTTCCTCCTCCTCCTTCTTTTCTCCTCCTTTGCCTTCTTTCTCCTTTCTCCTTCTTCTCCCCCTCCTTCTCCTTCTTCTCATTCTTCCTCTTCCCCTTTCTTCTCCTCCTCCTTCTTCTTCCTCCTTCTTTGCCCCCTCCTTCTCCTTTCTTCTCTCCTTCTGATTCTTCTTCTCCTCCTCCTTGTCCTCCTTCTTCTTTCCCCTTCTCCTTCTTCTCCTTCTCCTCCTCCTTCTCTTCCTTCTTGTTTTCCTCCTCCTTCTTATTCCCCTTCCCCTTCCTCCCCCTCCTCCTCCTCCTTCTCATTCTTCCTCGTCTTTCTCCTTCTCCTTGTTTTTCTCCTCCTCCTTCTCCTTCTTCTTCTCATCCTTCCTCTTCTCCTTCTCCTCTCCCTCTCCTTCTCCTCATTCTTCCCCTACTCCTTTCTTCTTCTCCTCCCCGTCCTTCTTCCTCTTCTTCTTGATCTTCTCCTTGTTTCCTCCTCCTCCTTCTTCTCCTTTTCTCCTTCTCCTCCTCCTTCTCCTTCTCGATCTTCTCGATCTTCTCCTTGTCCCCCCTCCTCCTCCTTTCTGATGATTAAATTTTGGTGGGTTTTGCTTTTCCTAGATGAATTTCACACCTCGGTGTCCCCGGGGCGGCTCGGGGGGTGTCGGGGGTCCCGGGGAGGGACACTCCGGAGCAGGGTG
>NW_010340555.1:0-4267 GCF_000700745.2 Antrostomus carolinensis
GCACCAAGGTCAGACTGACAGACCTGTAGTTGCTTGGATCATCCTATTGGCCCTTCTTGTAGATGGTCGTCACATTGTCCAGCTTGCAGTTATCCGAAACCTCCATGGTTTGCCAGGACTGCTGATAAATGATGGAGAGTGGCTTGATGAGCACTTCCGCCAGCTCCCTGAGTACCCTGGGGTAGATACCATCTGGCCCCACAGAGTTATGGATGTTTAAGTGGTGCAATAGGCCACTAACCATTTCCTCTGGGATTATGGGGGTGTCATTCTGCTCCTCAACCCTATCTACCAGCTCAGGGGACTAACATCACTCATGACCAGGCACCAACTGGACTTAACTAAACAAAGAAGCATTTTTAATTGTCTTTTACTGATGCAGCTAGATTGAGTTCTAGCTGGACTTTGGCCTCTCTAATTTTCTCCCTGCATAGCCTCACAAGGTCCATGTACTCCTCATGAGTTGCTTGTCCCTTCTTCCACAGATCATAAACTCTCTTTTTTTTTCCTGAACTCCAGCCTAAGTTCTCTGTTCAGCCAGGCTAGTCTTCTTCCCTGCCAGCTCATCTTCCAGCACATGGGGACAGCCTGCTCCTGCACCTTTAAAATTTCCTTCTTAAAGAGTGTCCAGCCTTTCTGGACTCCTTTGCTCTTCAGGACTGCCTCTCAAGGGACTTTGCCAACCAGACTCCTGAACAACCCAAAGTCTGCCCTCTGAAAGTCCAAGGTGGCAGTGCTGCTGACCCCTCTCCTGACTTCCCCAAGAACAGAAAACTCTATCATCTCATCATCACTATACCCAAGACGGCCTCCAACCACCATTTCACACACCAGTCCTTTCCTGTTAGTGAATAACAGGTCCAGTGGGGCATCTTCCCTGGTCGGTTCCCTTACCAGCTGTGTCAGGAAGTTGTCTTCCACACACTCCAGGAACCTCCGAGACTGTCTCTTCTCTGCTGTGTTGCTATTTCCAGCAGACATCTGGTAAGTTGAAGGCCCCCACAAGAACAAGGGCCAGTGATCCTGAGATGTCCCCTAGCTGCTTATAGAATCTACCTCCTCATCTTGATTGGGTGGTCTATAGCAGACCCCCACCATGATATCTGCCTTGCTGGTCTTCCCCCTGATTCTTACCCACAGACACTCAACCCTGTCATCACCATCACTAACCTCCGGGCAATCAAACCCTCCTCCTCTTCTTCCTTGTCTATTCCTTCTGAAGAGTTTGTAGCCCCCATTGCAGCACTCCAGTCATGTGAGGCATCCCACCATGTTTCTGTGATGGCTACTGTATCAGTTTTCCTGCTACACGATGGTGACCAGCTCCTCCTATTTGTTTCCCATGCTGCATTCATTCATGTAGATGCACTTCAGCTGGGCTGCTGGTTCCATCACCCTATTAGAGGGGGAAGCCCTAATTCCCCCATGGTGGTTCTTGGGAGCCTCTGTGGCACCTGCCTCTTCAAAACACCTTGTTTCTCTGCTGCCATCTGGATTCCTGTCTCTTACATCATCTGGGACAGCAGACTTAAGGACCCCACTATCGCAGCACCCCTCAAACACTTGTGTGCTGCCCCCAACCTTGCCTCCATTGAAGCTAGCTTTATCCCCTTCTCCGTTCAAATCTAGTTTAAAGCCCTGTCAATGAGCCCTGCTAACTCCTGAGCCAGAGTGCTTTTCCCTCTATGAGACAGGTGACCTCTGCTGCGTGCTAGCAGGCCTGGTGTCCTGTACACCCACCCATGCTCAAAGAACCCAAAATTATTCTGGAGGCACCAGTCTCTGAGCTAGGCATTAATTTGCTGGCTCTTCCTATCTTCTCCCTCATTGTGCCCTGTGAGTGGAAAGATAGAGGAGAACACCACCTGTGCTCCTGACCCCTTAACCGCTTTAGGTTCACTAAAGGAATTAATCTGTCTGCCTGACAAATACCTAGTTGCCAGGAATGCTCACTGAATTAACTGATACCACCATAAAATGCAGAGGGGAACATAAATTTATCTTTTGTATTAATTTCCATCTGCTTACCTGCCTTTTATATATGATGAGGGGTTTTTTCTCTCCTGGAGTTGTTAAAGAGAGAGAACAGGTTTTTCCCAAAGAAAATGTCCTAACAAGTACCTTAGAGATGCTTTGGCAATTCTCTGCTTGCCCTGTGCAATGCAGGAAGCCCAGGAGGGACTTGTCCCATGCTGTGTTCAGAGTACCATAGCTCACCTGGCACCCTGCTCTGACTGTGGAGCTCCTTTTGAGGTGGGCATACTCCACTTGTCCTAAGCTAGCTGGTGCTTTCAGGCTCAAGGCACCTGGGGGTGGGTTGGGATGTGTACAGGGAAGCTGTTCAGGAAGAGTGGACACTCAAAGACACTTTTTGTTCCAGGGGAAAAAGTCATGATCTTGAAAAAATGTCAACTTTTTGTCTCCTGTCCTTCCTGCCCATGGGAAGAGGTCTGGATCCCAAACTGATTGTTCTTTTCACCTTGCTCATCAGTGTCCCCAGAATCAGATTGGGTTTTTTTGCCCACAGTAGTGAGTGGATCACCTGTAGCTTATGGTTCTCTGTTGATCTCTTTGTATATTCTTATAGGCAAGCAGAGTTTTGAAATCACTCCTCAAAAAAGAGATCTGTAGTGGAAAAGGAAGACATTTTCCATGCAAAGACAATATTAGAGGTAGTCAGGGACAGATCAGGCCTTTGGTGCTCAAAGAACATCTCCCAGCTGAAATCAGTGAAGGGTTGTGCTTCCAAATTAATTGCATGCTTCTGTCCTTAGCATCTGGGCATGGAATCAAAAGTGATGAGCCAACAAAGCAGCACTGAGTTGCTCCTGTGAACAATCACCATCAATAATGAGAAATACTAGGAGAAGTACTCTTTGAAATTCAAATCACAAGGAGCATCATTTAAAAGGGAACTTGGGAGAAGCGGAAATACCATGCACCACACATTAATTGTCATGCATGTGACAAAATCGTCTGTATTGCTGTTACTTAGCAGCATTAAATTTATTCCCATATTATTAATGCTATACCTGGGAGAAAGTAATTAAACTAGCAGCCCATTTCTTCTAAACCAGAGGCTGGGCCTTCAGCTGGTGTAAATCAGAATAGCTCCACTGCAGAGACTTGGATTTACAACTGGTTGGGGAGCTGAGCCATTGTTTCTAAAAAGGGAGAGCTGAAAACTAAGTCAAGACCATCATCACTGTATGTTGTTCCTTCTGCCCCAGAGTAAGTCCCTGCTGACCTGGAACCAGTCCCAAAGCACACTGCAAGCAATCTGGAAGCTCCTCCTAGTAGATTTAACAAATTAAATTTGGAAGGTTAAATGTTTAATAACATGCTAGTGATTTCTTCCAAATGGGCGCACTTAGTTGCTGCTATACTCTGTTCCTTTTATAACCAAACTCATCAGAAATATTCACAGATCTGTTTTGACAGAAATGCTGTATTATGTGTGCAGGAAAAGAGCTGATGTAGAGTTCACCACCTTGTCCTCCCCTTTCAAGCCCTCTAGCCACATCTGCCATTTGCCCACCTTCCAGCCAGTTTTGGCTCCCAACGTGCTCATACCTCTATGACAGCAGGACAACTCCACCTGCATCCACAGCATCTTTCACATCATGACCCCAAATGGCAGGTCTGGCCCATGGACAGGAGAAGCTGTCAAGTAGATGACTGCAGCATTAGCATGACCATTTAAAATTGCTGGTGTCTTGATGCCAGACACATCATTGTTCAGTGGGTGGCACCTTGCAGAGCACAAGAGATTTGGGGGAAGACAGAATCTCACCTGGGCAGTATAAAGCCTGTTTAAAAAACCCACTGAAGCTGAAGGAAGGAGCTTACTGTGAAAAGGACCACATTTCTAGTATGTAGATTGTGCCTGCCCTTCTTGTGTATGAAGGGAATAAAGTATGCCTTTATGTGGGCAGGTATGCTGATTAAGCTCCACAGGCAAGAGGGGAGCGGGAGAAGGTGGGTTTTGGCATATAATTAGGCTGATTTTTAATTACCATAGCTGACACCAAATGAAGATAAGAAGTGCCAAGGGGTTCTTTGTATGACAGATTGCAGATCTGTGGAGCATCTTGCTGAAAGACACTGCAGATAAGACAGCTTACATGGGTGCAGCAGGACATGGGACAGGTTTATGGAAGAGCTGCCCAGGTTAAGTGGTTGAGTCACCATGCCTGGAGGTATTTAAAGGATGTGTATCTATGGCATTTAGGGACATGGTTGTCCCGATCCGATATCGGGGATAATT
>NW_010340556.1:0-23095 GCF_000700745.2 Antrostomus carolinensis
CTAGCCAGGGTCAACCCACCACAACATCCAATATCCAAGAACATGTTTCACAAACTTAATTTCCAGTCTTCTTAAAATGCCCTATTTGGATATGCAATCCCTTTCAGTAGCTTACCAAGTGTCATCTTAAAACCATTTTGATTCCTTCTCCAGTTGACTATTTGAAAGACTTCCAGTAATTCACCTTTTTTTTTTCCCCTAAACTTGCCGAAAACCAATTATGACCTTTTAACTTCAGAACTTTTTTCCCCATTTTTGTTCTCCAAAAGTATTTTCAGGAAGTTATCCCTTTTGACAGTCAGTTGGTTAGATTAAAAAGGCAAAATCTTTAAATCTACCGAATAAGGTTTAACCAATGCCATTTACAATGGAAAACATCTGAAGGCAAGTAAAGTCCTTAGCAGCTCATAGCCATCTTCCAGCTAAGGAATGTTCTTTTTGGTCTTCCAATTTAGAAATCATAGAATCTCATTGGTTGGAAAAGATCTTTAAGGTCATCCTCTAATTATTATTACTGGTTTCTGAATGCCCAGTATTATAACCTGAAACTCTCAAGTTTCATCTCATATTTTTCATTTTAGTTGCTTGAGTCATCTGATCTCCTTCTTATAATGGATGATCCCCTCCCCACCCCCCTTGTTTCAGCATTACAACCCAGCTTTATGCCCAGTTCTGAATTTTGGAATCACATATTTAGTTCCCTACCTTTAGGTCATTAATGAATACATGAAACAGGATCTGTCACACACTGATCCCTTGAGGGTACTAGCAGTAGCCTTCCTCCATCCCAGTATCGCCTTCTGCATATCCTCCCCTTTCAACAGCTCTTCAATCCACCTTACATTCTCTATTAATTGCCATCATCTCCATCTACAGTATCAAATTCCTACACAGCATTTTAGAAAGTGCTTTTCTGAAATTTAAAGACATAAAGCCACTGTATTACCTTATACAAGAAAAAATAAAATAAAACAATAAGTAAAATAAAATAGAGAACAGGCTCATCTGACAAAAAAAATTACCTCTGATAAGAGTCTCCAGTAATTAATCCAATTTTCCATTTGCCTTCATTCCTTAATTATATTTTCCTTCAAAATCTCTTCTAAAACTTTGCTTAGTAACAGGGCTGGTTTTAGGTATAGACTTGGGAGGCAGCAGCCAAGGGTAGTTGCTGTTTTGATGCCTGCTTACTTTGCCTCCACCTTCTCTATATCTTGTCTCTGCTTCCCTGACAACACTGGGAGCAGGAGCCAAGAGAAGGGAGAAGCAGCATCACCTTCAGCCCTGTCCTTCACCATTTGACTGGCTCCCTCTCTCAGTACCAGTTGATGGCAGGACATAGAAGAAAAAAGACAGGAGAATGGAAAGACTGGGAACATGGTGAAACCTGTGAGGGTTGCTGGGTGCCCACTGTGGAGACTGGATCAGATTCTCCTCCTACCATGAGGAAAAGAACAAGAATGTGGTTTCAGAGGAAGAGACTCTGTCCTGAGCTGTTATGGACTGGAGAATGAGGAGCTGAGTGAGAAGAAGGGCTCCCTACAGAAATAATCTTATTCTGGAGGAAGGTTAAAGGGATACAAGAAGGAAGGGATACATGAAAGGATAGAGACACAGGAATAATTTTTTAATGAATGGTCTCTGTGGAAAAAAGAGGTTTTGGGGAACTGAGAAGCCCAGGAGCTACAGTCCTTATTTCTCACACCCAGCAAGGCAGGCTCCCTGTGTCCTGCACACATGGTCCATGCTGAGCCTGGGCCAGCATCCTTACTATGGGCTGAAGGTTCTCTCTGGAAGAGACCAGAGATTTGATTGGCAGGGTAGGGACAGAGGGGAAAGCACCTCAGACCTGCCTTTTTCAGTTGCCCCTGTTTCACCAGAACTTTAAAAATTTCTTCAAGTCCTTTATTGCCTACTCTGTCTTCCCAAAATCCTTCTTTGCTCAATCATGAAACTTAAATGTCACCTCAAACAATGAGGACAAAATAAGTATTCCTGATGCTCACCTATACAGTGGCAAAATTCAGTTTTGCTCACACCATGAAGAAGCCCTGAGTCAGTCCTGGTGAGAAGTAAAAAGACAAGAAGATTATGGGGGAGGAGGTGGAGTTATCTTTAAAAGACTTTTTTGGAATCTCTAATCATACAATCCTAACATACTAAAAATGTTTGTTAAAAATCCTTACTGCTGGACTTGCTATTTCCTGCATTAGTTCCTTCAGTAATCTAGAATGGAGATTATCTGGATTTTGCAAAGTTTAGCAATTTAAGATTTGCTTCTTGGAGTTATGTTTTGCTTCTTCTGCTTTGCTTAGAGCTACTGCATGTAGTGCAGTTACAATGACTGATTTATAATTGTGTCACAGATAGTGTACAACATACAAAAGAAAGGGTTAACATGATAATCTTCTTGCATTCAAACAGAAACACCCCAGTGGAGCCAGTAACTGAGATAATAAAATCATAGCTCACCAGGAAGATCCTGAGAAAGGAGTGTAATGGTTTTAATAAACAGGGATTGCTGATGTAGGGGAGGGAGGCTTTCTAGAGGCTTAATTAATCAAAACAGCTAGGGAACACCTAAGCAACCACTATAAATACTGCAAGTAATTGTTCTTTATGCAAGTACTTTACCAAGTCAGGATGTAACTTCCTTGTTTAGCTGTGGAATGATACAGAGAGTGCAGGCTGTATACAATGCCCATATGTTCATAAAGTCATAGATATGTTTTAAATCGTTTAACAAAACTACTACTCTGTTGACTGTCTAGAAAAAGCAGTTAGGAAAGCAGAGTCTACTGTCTAAAATGAGATGTCTGTTGTATCATTTTCTTGTAAAGGACCTTATAGTAAGAAACCTTATCTGGAGGTTGCATCTAAGGCACTTTGTAATAGCTTGGTCAGTGTCTTGGATGGTTTCTTTTCTTTCAAGTTTAATAATATGTGATTGTTATATCCTACAGGAAGAAGGAGTCATTCAGGTGAATACCTGGTTCAGAGCAGCATTTCTTCCACGTACCCATGCGCTCTCCGTGAGAAATGTATCACTCTAAAAACACTTTTTATGACATCCCAGCATCAGCGGAACCAGCTGTCGAGGCTAATGGAAGTACACAATCTTCCTGATGATTTCTGGAATAGTCCGAAGGAGAAGATGATGACAATTACCTTTGAGACACCTGCCTCTAAAATGGCACATGCTCATTTTAAACAGCCTGTAATCTCACCTTGAGTGACTGCCAGGCTTCATTTGGATCCTTCATGTTTAATATATTATTTAGATTGCATAGTTTTAGGCCTGAAAGGAAGCAATTTAGATTGAAATTAGCAATAGAGTGTGGAATTACACTGACAGGCAGTGGAAGTTTAGATAGTTATTTCAAAAATATCACTCTCTGCTCTACATGTGCCTCTATGGCACTAAAAATGTTTAGAGAATGTTAAGACATCACAGTTAAATGCTCAGAAATAACAATTCTTAAGTGAAGATGTAAGGCTCTGTTTTTTCCCCTTTCTTTGTTCCTTAGTGCACTACCAGCACCGGGATATCACACACACCTCTGGCTGTTGCCCATGATCACACTGGGAGAAATCCAGAGAAGGCCTGTAAGGCTGCTCAAGGGAAAGGAGAACATACTTTATGAGAGGTAAGCAAAGGAAGGCTTGTTGGCTTGGCTGGTCTAGTCAAATGAAACTTGAGTGGGAAGAGGAAGATGATTAGATACGTATCAGAGATGATGCAACAACAAGAAATTAAGAGCTATAAATCTAAAGAATCTGAAGAATTTCCCACTCTACTCAGTACTTATCAGGCCACACCTGGAACACTGTGTCCAGGCTTGGTCCCCACCATCCAAAAAAGATGTGGACAGGCTGAAGAGGGTAAAAAGAAGGGCCATGAAGATGATCAAAGGACTGGGAAGCCCGACATATGAAGAAAGGCTGAGAGAAATGGGTTCGTTCACCCTTGAGAAAAGAAGGCTTAGGGGAGACGTCATCACCACGTTCCAGTACTTAAAGAATGACTACAAAGAAGATGGAAAATCCCTTTTGGTAAGAAGTCATATGGAAAAGACAAGAGGTAATAAGAACAAGTTACTCCTGGGGAGATTCCAATCGGACACAAGATAAAAGTTTTTCACAATGAGAACAATAAGCCATTGGAATAATCTCCCCAGGGAAGATTGGATTTCCCAACATTCATAGAGTCATAGACTTATAGCATGGTATGGGTTAGAAGGGACCTTAAAGATCATCTAGTTCCAACCCCTCCTGCTGTGAGCAGGGACAGCTTCCTCTTGAACGGGTTGTTCAAAGTCTCATCCAACCTGGCCTTGAACACTTCCAGGGAGGGAGCATCCATAGCTTGGACACTTTTAAAATTCAGCTGGACAGGGTGCTGGGCTATCTGGTCTAGACCATGCTTCTTCCAAAAAAGGTTGGAATAGAGGATCCTTGAGGCCCTTTCCAACCTGGTATTCTATGAATAATGTGGGTATGTGAATGAAATAGTATAAATCTGACACAAATAATTTGAGGCAGGAGACCGGAAGAAAACCTTGCTAAATTTTAACTTTCTAATTGCAGTAGTCTTAACTCTAACCTTGTAAAACACTGACCGGATTCTCATTTTATATCACGTGAAATGCAGCCCTATGTCCTTTAAGTCATGATATGAGAAGCGTTGTGATTATCTTCTTTTTATTTTTTTTCCTGCAGGTCAGGAAACTTTCAGTCAAACTGGTGAAAGTTTCTGAAAGTAGAAGGCAATATCAGGAGCACTTTGACATCCAGAGATATATCTGCTAATGGTGTTCACTATGTGTCATGATATATGGAATTGCCATTCATCTTAAACAGCAGGCAGTTATTCAAGGAAACTACAATTTGCAGACACTGACAAGCTCTCATGCATGAGTTCCAGCTTCATTTCTTTTGCTTGCTGGGGACCACATACCAAAAGCAGACCCCCATAAATCAGTTACATCAGTCTAATCTTGAGGTGACATAGGCATGGGCATGCACGGTGAGACTTGTATAGAAAAGAAGCAAGCAGACCTGACAGTCAACAACGCATTTAGCTGCTTGTCTAACTCCAGCAACATTATGTTTGTTTTATCAAAATGCAGCCAAATCGCACTTATCATTTAACCATCCATCCACATTTTTTAGACTGGTGCTCACATTATTATCTACACACTAGTAATAGTTACACTTCCCATCTGCAACTTTATATCGTACAGTTAAGTTCTCCAGTGACTGGAGAAAAAACTTAACTTACCAACATCTTCTAATTTACTTTAAAAAAAAATACAGCAGCCTTTACAGCTTTTTTATTTTAGACAATGTATCTTTTCTTTTCCATCCAGGCAGCCTTCAGTGGAAGTGTGTATTTTTAGGAAGCTGTACAGCCATCTGGAAAGGTTTTATTTTTTTGTTATGTTTATCCTTTGCACTTTTCAGATTTCTGTCAACGTCCATGGTAACAGCTGCTATAATACTCTCCATTCTTGTGTGGTTTGAGAGCTGCACAATCCAATGTGGTTTGCAGTCTAGACTTCAAGCAACCACCAATTTGTAAGACCAATAGTTGGGGTTTTTTTGCCTTTGGAGACTATTATATAGATGTCATTTCTGTGTCCTTTTTGCTCATGGTTTATTTCAGGGGTGGTTGATCAGAAGACTATGCATTAGTTTTTAATACACATATCTGTACATATATTTTTTAAAAATCCCGAAAATGTTGACTTTTGCATTACAGGTTTTGTTGGTTGTTTTTTTTTTTTTTTTTGTTTTTCTCTCTCTACTCCTATAATCTTCCTTGTAAATTAAATTTTTTTCCTTCTTTGGGAAATCAGAAACTCTGATGTGCTGCCATTCATGTACGGTTGTATTTTATTTTTCATGAACAGTAGTAATTTGCATAGGCATAATATTATTGAATCTGGAGAATTAAAAAAAAGAATAAGTGGTAGCACCTCCAGGTACAGACATGCTAATGGTTTCAACAGGTAAAAGCAGTAAATAAAGTAAAAATTTTAAAAAGTAGCTGAACCCAAGGGAGATATTAGTGAATGTGAATTGTACTAATACGAGTTGAATTTTGAAATGCCTTGACTGTTAAAAGTGCCAAAAATTACATGATTACAAAATATTTTGAAACAAGCTCCATAAACATTTATGGAAATTACTGGTAGGAAAAATATTCCGATAATTTGCTATCTTTAAGAGTCTTGAAGATGACATGAAGTCTGACATGTCACATCTCTGAGACCTTTTATAGGTCCAGGCCAAATGCATCAAATGGAGCTAAGCAGGGTGGCAGACGAGGGAAGGACAGCATACGATGGGGTTGGGCATCAGGGCTCAGTTCTTCTCCTGTAACTATAGGTATGTGATCTATATTCACAGATGAATTTGCTTGCCTTCCTTTTAGGGGTCTACATCTCACAGAGCATCAGTAGCTCTGAGAAGGGTGTCTGAGTATTCACACAGTAGCCAGCAAGCTGAACAAGGTGCTACCTGCATAACCAACAGCAAATACCAAGGTGGGATTTGTGCATGAAAACATGTCTCCAGAGGGGGCTTAGGTGTTTAGATCTAAATTTCTCTCATGCATCTTCAGAGACATGCAAGGCAGGAGTCTAGTCTAATCTGGAAGCTGATGTTCCCCTTGTAGTCAGTAGAGAATATGGAGAGAGGGATTCACCCCACCCTAAGACCTGAACAAGTATTTAAGGAAACTTCACTGGCAAAAATCTGTATACCTGGGGTATTATATAAAGATCTTAATGACTGTGTACTTGGAATTCAGTGTTTAATTTCAATCTCTTAAAATTCAACTTTCGCACAAAGGTCTGTGGACTAGGACATTAGTCTCAGAGCCCTGTCTGTCCAGCAAGGATACCAGTATGTTCCTTTCTTCCACATGGCATGTTTAGGAGGAAAAATATATTTCTGTGAGTTATTCAGATTTTGCAGCAATGGGACATATAAGTACCTAAGAGAGATACTTCACACCAATAAATAAATAAATAAATAAATTCTTACTTGGAACCTGCCTTCCAGCTAACCAGCTCTTCATTTCACCAGTAAAGACTTCACCCTTCCTTTACACAAGCTAAACAGAAGAGACAAATTGGGGCTGGCAAATTTTCATTACCTTTTTCCACCTCTGTATCACACAATCTTGGCAGTACCTCTGAAAAATAGCACAGATTTACGAAGCCAGATCCTCCTTAAAAACACTTAACTTTCTGCAAAGTTTGACCAGCCTTAAGGAATAACAGAGGGAGAGAAAAAGTCCTGTGAATTGCTACGCAGTACAATGTGTTGAACTATAGGCCCAGCAATGTCAACATATCAAGGAAAACAGCTCTAGGGAACTCTAAACATCATCCAGCAGAGAGAAATTTTGTATACAATGTAAATACTGGATTGTCTGTCTTTCTATATTGTTATTGCTAAGCTCTTTACTGTTTAACCTGTGTGGTACAGTACCTGTCAGTCTCTGTTGTACCTGAAAGTTCCTGTAAACAAACAGCATTATGATAAATCTCTTGAGTTGCCCTGAGGCATTTTTGTTGTTGCTGGAAGTCTGAGGTCACTGTGCAGTCAGTCCTCCAAATATCCCCCTTGACTATCAACTAAGAGGGCACAAGTCTGGATGCTGTGATGCTGGAATGCTTTAATAAAATTTCACAACACAGAGCTTTGGGAATTAGCATCTTTAGCAAGTTTGAGAAATCTTTTCATTTCTTCTAAGGAACAGGAAAAAAATTCATGTCTGTCAAACTGTCAATGTGCAGAAGAAATTGTCCCTGAGCATATGTTGTTAGTGAGCAGACAGATCTAGTAGCAAGAGTCCTGCTACTTTATTGTGATCCACTGACAATTCACATGAAGGTGCTTGCCTCCTCGAAGGCTCAAGCTACAAGGAAAGTAATTACCAGTTTGCATTAAACAGATAAATGAATAAAATTGGACATCATTTTTTCACTGAGAGAGGCGGGAGGTCAGATTCAAACAACCTAAGGCATCCTAACACTTAAAAATGAGATGCTTAGATTTAGCATCATGATTTGGAAAATCCAAGTTAGTGATCTTGGACTCTTAATGCAGAGCTACTTCTGAAGGGCAGCCCTCTTAGCCTGCACACGAACTGTGGAGCCTTCTAGAGACAGACAGTGACTAATTAATCATCCTATCTAACTCAGGGCTACAGGCTAGAGATAGAATACAACTACCCTAACTTTAGGTATCTAAAAGTCAGTTGTCTGTCTCTTGGCTACCTCTGTAGTCCACACAGAAAAGCAGGATGATTAAATCACCTTCCAAGAGACCTGTTCCATGAGATGAAGCATTTCCCTAGATGTGCCTATTTGTGTCCACAGAATTAGGCTTACACAGATTACTTTTGAATGTGCACATTTCAGAGAGATGAAAGTCATCATAGCTGGCTTAATCCATTTCCCTTCAAGTCACGTAACTGTATATATACATATAGTACTATGAGAAAGATATCACTTATTTGTACTGACTGGAATATTATGGATATTATTAGTGTTCCCTACTTGTCTATTTATTTATCTGTGTCTGAATTTATTTTTTTTTTAATATGTGAACCAAAAGAAATAACCTGCAGTTCGCTCACCTGTCCATCAAGTTTTTCTGCATTTCTTAAGTTATGTCACCCAAAGAGAAATCCTGACTTTCCCAAGATCACAACTCACGAGAGATTTCTAACTTGAGCAGGCAAAAAATAAGTATTTGCTTATGTGAAGCATAACACTTCATCCCAGTGGAAAGTTCACATCAACACTCGAATGGCTATGCTGTGGCTTTGTTCCCTTCTTCCCCTCCACCTCACCCAAATCAAGATCTCTACTGGAAGTCAGAACACTGCCTCGCAATGTAGTTTTCAAAACTACCTTGTGTCACAGAATGACTCACCTTTCCTATTTTACCATTTCTGTGTATGGGAAGTAATATTATATCATACTTCATTACACATACGAAAATATGAATATGTTCTACTTACAAATCTTAACCATGAAATGTGAAACCACCATTATCCCAGTTTTCATTTCTGAGACAGGCAATAGAGAAAACCTTATTCCATGTGGACTACTTAGATATGTGCATAAAGAAAATAGTACTGTTTTATTTGCAGAAAAAGCCTGAGAAGCTTCAAAGGACCTTAAAATAAAATCTTGCTTCTAGTTATATTAGGTCTTAGGGGAACAGGAAGAAGAGAAGACATCGCTTATGCCATTATGAGGACATCAGCAAGATCAGTGTAAAAATGTTTCCATTTCTTTGGATAACTTAAAATAGATGGAAGATGAATCTGATGATAAAGGAAGACTCATTCAGTCCATGTTTGCAGGCTAGCCTGGCATAGAATGAAATACGGAACCTGCTCTGAAACTCTGAAATCTCCCACAGTAAATCTGCGAAGATTTGCAACACTCCATTGCCCATCCATCTCTGTGTCCTTGCCCCCATCAGTAAGGTCTTCTCAGGCAACTACCTGGGAAGCGATGTAGAGACCAATATAAACTGGTTATATAGTCAATATTTTTTATTACCTCTGCTAACAAAAATTTACACAGACCCAAGCCCTTCTCCTACCCTCACATTTTTGCATGGCTGCTCACTGCAGACCATGTGCGATGCACTTACACAGAATGCCACCATGAGCTGTATGAAATCTGGAAGCCCCTGAGACCTATCCCAAAATGTCCACAGAGTCCTTATAAGGAGTGTACACTCACAGTCACTCAGGAAGCCCAAACAGGCAGCTGAAGATTTCCTAGGTGCTTGCAAGAACCCCTGGCTATCTTTGCAGCTGCAAGATGGAACAACCAAAAGTTTTTTAACATGCTGTATCTACCCCTACATCTACACATACACGTGCACGATGTAAGCATCTACCATTGTCCCCCCCTCTGCAACTCCATTACCCAACGACACTTCCGTCAACAACTAGTGTAGATGAGTGATTCTTAACACCCAGAAGCTGCCTGCTCAGCCAAGTATGATGCAGACAAACATTTCTTTCCAGCCAAGCTCTTTGGGGTGTCCAAGAAGTGTCTTGCATCCACTGAGGAAGAAAAAACTCATACACAAAATACCCTCTGCATGAATAGATGCTGTTGTTCACATCTCATGCCTAGTAACAGTTGTATGTTGTTCTTTATGATCCAAGAAGGAAAAAAAATACACACTAATGAAGCATGTCTGTGTATCTTTGTAAATACAGAACAGAATACCCTTTACATGTGAGTCAAGTTTTGTCCTGTAATATAGGAAATAAGAGCCTTCCCAGAAAATAATGTCATGGAGATTTCTAGTATTTTTTATCCCAAGTGAGATGATGAAGTTACTTCTGTTCTCTACACAAAAGTGGGTGCAGTGAAAATTGTGTGTGAGTTGCCAGCACATTTATGTTTTGAAGGGTTATTGATGTGAATAGCAGGTGAAGTGTAAAGAAAAGGCTCCAGCTGTTTCTTGTTTTGAATTCTTCCTTGGTGCAAGCCCGGAGAGTAAATACTGGAATGAGAAAAGTTAAACTCATAAGTGTCCCAGTTACACTCAAAGAGAAAAGAATTAAAACCCTTTTTTGTTGGTGTGCTATGCAGTTCTGCAACATTGATTTTATTCACACATAGTGCACAGCTGTTTATTGAGTCTGACCCTTGAGGGGATGCCAAAGAAACACTGGAAATGAAACCACTCAGAAAAAGACAGTTTTCCTTTCCTGTTTACTTGATAGATGTTTCATATTAAAAAAAAAAAAAAAAAATCAGAGAAAGAAGGAAGCATTTCTTATATAACAGTGACTTGCAAATCATTGTTTCAAATATTAACATCATTATTTCAATACTTTGGATGTTTTTCCCATCTGATTCTCCAGAACAGTTGCTTTTACTAAAAAATGAAAACAGTGGACAAGCTACTGTTACTGTTCAGAAGAGTGTAAAATAAAACTAAGCAATGCTGTCCGTTATTAGAATGATTTAGTAACCAGACCATCTCACTTTCTTATACCGCCTTAAATGCTACTTTAACCAGCCTTAAATATGTCATTCCTATTCTGTTTGATTGTTTTGTCAGAATAAGAAATATAATACATAATGTATTCAAATAAAGAGAGATTGAAATGCAGTGAGCACATTCAAATCCCTGCAGATCCAATTTTGTGTGTAGGGAGGATGACTGGGAAGTTGTTGCCTGAGTACTTTTAGCTGGACTCCTGCAGAACCTCCCTTAATACAATTCTTCTTGAACTGAGCAGTATCATTAGTGGAATATAAAAAATAAAAATATGAGCCATCATTTTGCAACTGAAACTTTTCTTTAAATTAATAATACTGAAGACAATAAATGTACAAAAAGTGAAGCTTTCAATCCCCCTTTCTCCTTAGGTGCCTCTAACCTGCCAGTGGCAAGATGTACACAGCTGAAAGCAATTTCCATCCACAGCCACCAATTCTGTATTCAGTGCTGGGCAATTTGTCACAACAAGAGAAAGGTAAATTCTATCAACTTGAAGTGGCAGATGTCTATACTTTTGAGACTTTTTGTGGGGGGCATTCAGATTTAAGAATTCCTTTTCCTTCAGTTTGCTTTATATTGCTATAGACTCAGTTCTAGTATACACATCAAAAATTGAAATTCTAAGTCTTTGAGTAAGGAGACATGAGTGGCCTAGTGAATGGAGAAAAGAAAAATGTTCTTCTCCTGAAGGACGGCATGACAAAATCATGAACTACTGTGAGGGTGCTACCAGCAAAACTAGTGTTTGAACCTCTGGAAGGTTTAAATAGTCAGGTCAAGGGGACTTGACAGAACATAGGATTCAAGATACAACCAGAGACAGAGCTGTCAAGAGCTCTGAAATCAGTTCAAATTCAGTGTTGCTTAAAGAAAGAGCCAGTGGAAGATCTGAATGATGAAATGACTGATATATCAGAAAAGCAATTTCTAGATTTTTGGATTGAGAATGCTGAATAAATGCAAAACATTATTACTTTCCAACAGGACAGTCAGTTAGCCATCACAGGAGCAGTATGAGAAATGCAGATTTTAATTTAAAAAAAAAAAAAAAAAAAAAAAAAAAAGGTATATCCAATTCAGAGTTAGTGAGAAATGTTTCCCAATGTGATAACTTTTAGATTACTGCACCAAGACAAATGGGTACAGGTTTTTCTTCCTCCTTTTTAAGCCATCTAAGCTGGAGGTCAAATGTTTGGATAAAAGTAAGTCTATGCAAATTTTCCTTTTGTTGTATGTGGACTACCTTTTTCTATTATACTATTTCTGAGTTTTATGTTAAAGTTATAATGCTCTTAATCTTCTCCTCTGTGATATCTACAGGAACAAGGACAATGGTGGAAACCTTCAGCCTGAATAGTTCAGCAGCTTAGGCCAGCACATGCATTGATCAAATGCAAATAATGTCCACGACAGTCTATATTATTCTGATTTATTTCAACAAATCTCAAAAGCTGTATTTAAAAAAAATAATAATCTCAATAAGGGGTTTAATATTTTGCTGCAATTAATGCTCTTCTTTGGCTTAAGCATACTGTCCAATCATTAAATAAGCTCTACCAACCTCACTGCCCTTTAAAGAATCTGTCAAAAGTCTTTTTTCTCTGAAATACACAGAAGAAAGAGTAAATTTAAAAAGAAAGGAAAAGAATAAGCTACCCATTTAAACCTGCAGATTACGTAACAGTCCCCTTTTATACATCAAATTTCAGTATTACAGAGTCGAAACCTCACCTTGAAGAACTGGGGATTGCATAGAAGGTGTAATGTAGATAAGAGGATGAACCCTACAGATGTGAGCACAAGCTTTCCCCCCACTTAGTACTTCACACTAACACTGGCACCAAATGAACTGCTTTTCACATACAATAATATGAGGGATGTCAGGCAATCTTCAGATTTTTTTTCTTATTTTAAGGGCTAGATTCTCCTCCTCCTAACCAAGTTGAAATATGATTTACTGCACAAGTAGTCCACTCTAAGAAAAGAAAAACAGGAGAACCTGCCCTTAAGAGTGTTACACATCACTCATACAAACAGCACTAATGCATACGGTTTTATCATTAACTACATAACTTTGTTTTTATTTCAAAAGTCTTTGGTTATTTTTCTAATGATTCATAACTGACTCCTTAGGAAAGCCAAACTGACAAGCACCAAAGAACAGCAATAGCTGGAAGTTAAAAAAGGCAAATGCATAATGAAACTGAAGATGCACATTTCTAATGACAAATGGTCAATTAGCCATACCAAATGATGTCATGCGATAACTTCAAATTAAGATGGAATATCTTTCCAAAATTTTTTCTGTATCTCAAGCAAAAATCAGAAGATTGATGTGGATAATAGAGAAAAAAGTCCTTAGTTCTGTACTGAAAACTGCAAGCCTATCCAGACCTAGCTGGCCTAAGGCACTCCAGCTCTTTTCAACAGCACACAAGGGATGAATGTGACCTAGCATCACACTCAGATGCAGCAGTAACCCCAGCAGAACTCACCAGCTACCTATTCACAGCTTTAAAACCACAGGTTTCATACCAAATCTAGAGCAAATAAAAATCTGTAGCAAATTCCTTAAAAGCCCGGCTACCACACACTAGAAAGGTTATCTAACTACTTGATCAAAACACTCCTTTGAGATCTTTAAAACTGATTTTCTAGTATTTATTCATTTAACTTTCATTCTCCTCCTTTTGAAACACTGCCAGGTACTGGTTTTGTGCCAGAGCGTCTCCTTCCATTCCACAAATCTCACTGCTACAGACAAATTTTGTGTTTGTCCCCAGGCCCAAAGCGGATGTCACTGGCCTTAACTTCACTTACTCCTTCTTTCAAATTAAGTTTTAAAATGTATCTGCTGATGAGATATGCCAGAAGAAGCAGTAGGGCTGGCATCCCTTCTTTTGCCCAAAGCCCTTCAGGATGAAAATCAGGGAATAAACTAAGCACATTACAGTTCAGAATAGCAAATAGCAGCACTTGTAATCCCTGTAAGACCCCTGTGCTCCCCTTTCCCACTACAGCCTCATTCCTCACTTGCCTGCAGCTTTCCTTGCTCTGTCACCCAGTACTCTCACATGCACCCTTTTAAACCATGTCTATTTGGGGGTTTTATTTATTTATTTATCCAACAGCATCTCATCCTCATTTTTTTTCAGCTAAGCTTCTGCACAAACTAAATTGCCTGATTCACAGTTTCAACCTTTCATTCCCTTTATTCACTTACAACTCAGCACCCACATTTACTCACTTATCATCCCTTTCCAAGTAACTAGTCTGTAGCTGAAAAATGGTAGCACTGATCAGAGAGGAACAGAACGGTTTTATGTTCCTGCCCCTTTACTGAAATTCTGCAGCCAGATCAGTTACAGGGCACTCACCTCTTTCTGCATCCCCTTTATTGCATAAAAATGGAAAGAAAGATGGTGGAGCTCCAATTTAATATTATTTGCCACTGTACTAATAAATAGCTAGCCTGGAAAACCAATTTCCTCCATAAATTTGCAGACTGTTATAGATGACACTGCCTATTAGTATTTGCATTTAGGAACTTCCACTTACAGAAAAGCATGCAATTATCTCCTTGCTATTAACTATGCTACACAAGGATAAATGTTATTTAAACCTGCTGCAAATTCTAAAGGCCGGAGAGTTTTTATAACTAGGTCATTTTTAATGACAATAATTCAAGATTGGTCAATTCCCCACCACTTAAAAATAAGAATCAGACAGAACATATTTAACTTTAGCAAATTCCATAATTTCATGAAAAAATTCAGCATTATGTTGCTAAATCTTATACTGTATGCTTCTCTTTTTTCAAAGAATTAAGACTTAGCCTCCTCAGATCAGCTTGGGAAAGTTTTCACTGCAAGAATTATCTACAAGAAGACCTGAAAAAATAAATGGGATTATTTTATTTTTGTGCAAATGGCTTCTTATGCTGATATCTTCTTTTGTCTTTTGTCGCTTTGGTTTCAGAAAAGTTAATGCAAAGTCTCCACCTGGTGGCCAATCGTTTTTTTGGTGAGATCGAAACATTTTGCTACCTGGTCAACATATTTTAATCTCCTACTTAGTTAAGCTATTGCTTCAAATCGCTTGTTATTGTTAAAAAGGAAAAAAAAGGGTTGCAGAAACAATATCCCTGATCTACTGAGTATATAATGCATTTCATAGGTACCTCACAGGTTTGTAATTTTGCACAGATTAATTAGCACACTATTTTTGTCAGTGAGTTGTTATTTAGTTTTGATATCCCCAAAGAATCCAAGCAGGTGGAGAAAAATCTGGGGAAAGGTTTGACAGGGTAGTATGTAATATAAATTGAAAAACTCTACAAGTATCTCCTGTCAGAAATTGAAAATTCCATAGCAGATTTGAAGATAAGGAATGGAACACCCTCTGAGCCAAAGGAAAACAAAAAAATAGTAATTAAGAGGAAGAGGACAGTTGGTCAAAGAACAAAGCTCAGAAAATTCATCTAGCAGTATCACTGGAAGTGGCAAAATTTAATCACAATTTTAAAGAAATCTGTGCACTTGCCACGTATGATGGTTGAATGGTCACTAAACACTGTTGCATTGGATGACATTATACCATCTGGTGATGAAGATATTTTTGTATTACAGAACTGAACTTGCATAATTATTGGCAAAAAAAAACCCGTTCCAAGTAAAAAAAAAATTACAGTAATCGCTTAAATGTACCATAAACTACAGGGTTTTTTTTCTTGATGAACCCGTTCCAAGTAAAAAAAAATTACAGTAATCGCTTAAATGTAATCGCTTACAGTAATCGCTTAAAACCATAAACTACAGGGTTTTTTTTCTTGATGAAAGCATTGCAAATATACTGTAAGGTTAATGCAAATGCTACATAAATATATTTCAAACCACAACTTACTCTCCCCTCTCTCTAAATCTTCCTTGAAACATTCTTGTGCACGATCCAGCTCTTCATCATTAATCTTCTGTTTTGAGCATCTCTGGTCAGCTAAGCCCATCACTAGTACAACTGTTCATTGGTTTTGACAGGGACAAAAACAATAGCATTCCATAATCACCAGGACAGCTTTGGATCTAATGATCCAAAATTAAACGAGTATCTACACTCCCTTTGGCAGCAGCTATCAAATTATAACCTGTTGGAGCAGATACTGTGGATTCACATTGTAAAATTGTAAATGTATAGGCCATTGGTCCTTTAGCCATTTTGAGAGTTTGAACACTGATTGAATAAGTGAATAAATAAATAAATATAAATAAAATGCTATAAAGACTAGCAAAATTTTGCTACAAAATCTCTTTGCTACAAAATACAAAACCTTTTCTAAAGCCACTATAAAAGAAACTGTCTCCTCTCATGGAAGTAAACATTACAAGTAACAAAAGCTCAGACATCTCTGCTGTATGAGTTTATAGTGGAGACTAAGCTAGGGATCAAAAAAAAAAAAATGTTGAAGAGTTTCCATGTGAATGGGACAGAGAATTTCTGTGAAACTGTACAATGCTGCTCTTTCCAGAAGAGCAGGTGAGAAAACCAACAGCCATCTCAGATACGCAGTCACTAATGATGATGTAACCATTCTCCTGCATCCTTTTCTTCTGGGGCTATTCCACTTTGCATGAAACAGCTATACAGTCACTGAAGCTGAGAATAATAAAGTCTCAAAAAATATATCTGGACTTTTTCAGAGCATCTTCAAGACTAACCTCCAGGCTCCCTCATGTACCCATCCAAACTGTGGCTCAGTCTCAGGTATGGCCTGAGATCACTCTCCAGTACACACAAGTCTCCACCCTACAGGAACGCTCAGCTCACCACCAGTAGCATTCCTGTGGACAAAAGAGGGCATCACAACCACAGCAACTGTCAGGCCACCCATGGATAGGTAAGGTCGAGGTTGTAAAGACAATCACCTTAACTGTAAACTTTTAACTCTAAAACCTAAAAGAAAAATGAAGGCATTCGTGGGGAGACTTCTGCCTTTGTCAAGTTATTCCTGATGTTATATTTTAAAAGCTATTATTTTTACTCATGTTCAGTGTGATATGCATCAACACAAAGACCTAAAAAATCCTATTACCAAAAAAATAAAAAAAATAAAAAATAAAAATCACATAGAAGTATGTAGAAAGAGGAACACCTACAAAACATTTTCATATAAGAATGATCAAGACTTTCCCAGATGCACCACATCACAGAATAAAATAATTTAGAAGCAAAAAATGCCTCGGAGGTCATCTCCCTCAGCCTTACAGGAAACAGCCCAAGCTTGCTCCCTTCATCTAATCTAGTTTTAAATAAGCCACATAATGAGGCTTCTACAGCTTCCCCTGGGAACTTATTCTGCAGTCTAATAGAACTCATTTTCAGGAAGTTTAAATTATTTTTAATTTCCTCACATTACTTCTAGTTATATATGTATCATTATTATATTTCATACAGTAAAACTTTTTCTAAATACAGTAAATAGTATTTTTTCAAGTAATGTAACCTTTACCATCATTAATAAGCTTACTAATTTCAACAAGGTTTTCTCTTTCAAATTAATTCTGTAAAGTAAAAACTGAGTAAAAATGTCTCTGTATATATATATATATACACACACATATCTATATATATCTCAGGTATAATAATGTTGTAAGATGTCCTACAAATGTGGCCCACTCCAAAATTAGGTTTATTAGTACCAAGGAGATATGTTAGGGGAGTGTCCATTCCCTTAAATTGAAAACCTCCTTGTTGAAAAATACTTGGAGTGTAACAATAAGAGGGAAGAGGAAAAAACTCACCGTAAATACTTACTGCTTAGATGGAACAAACGGCCACTGACAAAATAAGCTCCCTGTTTATTAATAAGCCCTTTTAGCTCAGCCAAATTTAGAGTCCTCATCATATATACTTACGTAAGGCACTTGCTGGGAAAAACCCATATACCAGAAGATGTGAAAATCCAAAAGAAAAACTAGGAAAAGGGCTTTTTGGTACTGAAGTATATTATCTGTCTGAATTAAATCACATAATGATGGTGCCCTATTATTGATATTTCTAGTAAAGGATATTTGTTCCTGGAGAGTGGCATGGAAGTAATTAGGTGTGTCTATACCACATCTACACTATATTATCATGTATGTACGTGTGCTGCTATAGAGTAGCCAGACTGAATATGATACAAAGTCTAGTACTGAGCACCAATCCAGTTGCTCAGATGGGATCAAGCTCTTAGTTACCACAAAGAAATCACCCATTCCCAAACTGAATCATCTAAAGCTAGTTCAGGTATGTCTATAATAAATACACTGGGAGCAATCCAATAAATCAAAGAGTAACTAAGGTTGGAATGGACCTCTCAAGGCCATTTGGTCCAGCCCCTGCTCAAAGTGCAGGGGTAACCTGCGAGGGGCAACCTGTGCTCAAAGCAGATTGTCCAGGGCCTTCTTCAGTCAAGGCTTAGTATCTCCAAGGAATGGAAAACCCACAGCCTCTTGTGATAGTTTAACTTAGCTGGCAGCCAAACAAGACACAGCAACTTGCAGCCCTCTCCCCACCCATCCCCCCAGGGAATTAGGGAGAGAATTGGAGGGGTAAAGGTAAGGAGACTTGTAGGTTGAGATAAGAACAATTTAATATTTAGAGTAAAAATAAAATAAAAATAATAATAACAAGTAATATTGAAGCTGTGGATACCCCCTCCCCGGAAGTGTTTAAGGCCAGGCTGGATGAGGCTTTGAGCAACCTGGTCTAGTGGAAGGTGTCCCTGCTGATGGCAGGGGGGTTGGAAATAGATGATCTTTAAGGTCCCTTCCAACCCAAATCATTCTATGATTCTATGATAACAACTATCTATCTATATATATGAGTGATACAGAGTGCAATTGCTCACTACCTGCTGATAACAATCCCAGATGAGTGAACAGGAACCTCGAAACCCAAATCGCAATCCCGGAAAAGCGAGCCCGAGTGATTCCCGAGAGAATCCCCTTATTTCTGGTCAGCCCCGGTTAATATACTGAACATGACGTGATATGATCTGGAATATCTTACTGGCACATCCAACTGTCAATTCTGGGTTTTACTGACTACTACACTTCTCTCCTCTGCTCCCCCCTTCCAGTCCTCTCTTCTTGGAAACTGCCCCAGCACAGTGTCCTTGTCTCATAACAATCTCACTGAAACCAAAACACAGTGCTTTCTAGCTACTAACACGAAAATTAACTCTATCCTAGCAAAAACCAGGACAACTCTCCAGGCAAACTGTGCCAGTGCTTAACTAGTCTCACTGGGAATAATGGTGGGTTTTTTTCTTATATCTGACTGGAATTTCCCTTGCTGCAACTTGTGTCCATTGCTCTTCCACCTCCTACTGCACACCCCTGAGAGGAGTCTGGCTGTGTTCTCTGTACCTTCAGTTTAAGTAGTTGAAGACAAGAACCAAATCCAGCCCAGTATGTGGGCAGACTTCCTCACCACACAGGTGCACTGCTCACTTGTATTTAACCGGCTGTCGATCAGAAGCACAAACATCTGACACTGGATACATCCCTCCCTTTCTGCAGAGCCACCTTCTAGCCAGTCAGCTCCCAGCTTGTACTGTTGTATGGAGTTGTTCCACTCCAGGTGCCCCTCCCTTGGACTTGTGTGTGTCCAGTTTGCTCAAAAGTGGTTCCTAGGTCAATTTTCATAATCCATACTCAAATATGAGAAAGTGACTTTTGGTGTAAAAAAACCCCAAAATATCAGCAGCAGTAAGTTTAATTTCAATAATACATTAAAGTATTACTGAAGAAAACTAACAGCATGAATTACAGTGCATGGACAAAATTTAATGAAATCTTACAGCAAGCATTAAGCACAATTGTACTGTCCAGGTTCAAACTTGCTATTTAGAACACCTTCTTCAGCAGCTGCTGTACCTGCAGGCACCTGCAATTATTAGCTGCCTCCCTGTCTGATTTCTTGATTCCCCAGGCATCAGGAACTGTGCTCCTGAGCACACCCTGAACTACTTCAGTCTCAGCACCTCAGTGCTTATCTCCCACATACACTCAGTTGGAATGCAAATATGGGCTTTTTTGAACCTATATCCTTTAGGGGCCAAGCATCCAAAAAGCAGGTGTTCTTACTTCCTAGCTCTTAAGGGTACCCCATTATGAAAAGGCTACTCTGGGAGACCACTTCATATAAATCCTAGGGCACTGCTCTTAAGACTTTTTCATATATATATATATATATATATATATATATATGCACACACATACAGTCTAAGGAGGCTAGGGGATGGAGGAGGGGAAGGGGATGAAGGAGAAATAAAATAAGCTTAAATGCATGTGGTGGTGTGTGTGTGTGTATATGTATATATATATATGCACACACACATACATACACACACACACACATATATGTATACATAAGTTGCCAGAGAAGACAGTAGCAAACACTTACTAATCAACAGCTTAATAGTTAAATCATTCACCTAGAAAATCAGAGATATCTTCACCTTGAGAGTGTCCAGAAACATACCTTCCACCACCAAGCTATAATGGCATAAGGAATTCTTTCATTCCCTCTTCTTGAAATTGCTCTACTGCAGACAAGACAGTGAATGGGTCACAGAAGCAAGGTTTTAGAGCACCTGTCTTAATCTCCCTAGTTCTGTACCCTAGCAGCTAGGCTAAAAAATCATAGGCTTTCCTCTTTTGCACAAGGAATTACAAGTGCCTTGCTGCACAGCTTTGGAAAGAAGGGAAACTCTTCTTTCTGGAAGTGTCATACAGTCTGTAGGAGTTCTCCCTGTGTTGTGGCTACGGGTTTAGTAGGGAGCTCTTGGAACTCTAATAGCTGAGCAAGTGATGTAAATAGTGCACACTGTATGAAAAAATAGCATTATCTTCTTAAACAGTTTAGTCGGGGACTTGTCAGTGTTGGGTTAATGATTGGACTCTATGATCTTAAAGGTCTTTTCCAATCTAGGTAATTCTGTGATTCTGTGTTTTACAAATGACCGCTCACTGTGTTGAATGAGCTATTTGCAAGGAAAGACTCTCCATGGATAGAAGTCCCTACTTACATTCCACATAGAGCATCTAGTTCTAGAAAGGTGTAAATTTAGAATACATTCTCATCCTCATGGTTTTCCATATCCAATATATACTGTTTTAAATCCCACACTGAGCAGCCAGACTTTTCCCCACACAGTCTACAGGAAGCCTTTGCATTCCCCAAAGGTTTCCATGCCTGAGACCCAAAACCCAAAGATGAGAAGTTGTCCAAATCCATTGTGGATCTAATGCCATAAACATTTTGTAAGGCATTACTTGTCATTAAGCACAAAATAAGACATACTAAGTTCCAGTCAACTTTTCAGTCTGGCTCTCAGTGCAGAATCCATAGCCCATGCCACAGCACAATGCAGGTGTTTCAGGATATGCTCCAAATGACTCACGAGTCCAAAGGGAGAAATGTCTAAACCAGTCAACCAGAAACACTTGAGTACAGGCACTTGGGCTGCCATCCTTCTTTAGCCAGTTTATGCTGTAGGTAGGTTCTTCCATCCACTCATTTACAGCCCTACAGCTCCTAATAAAATCAGAAGTCTAATTTGTCTCATACTCTAATGTGCTTTATCCTTTAAAGCAAAAAAAGGAAGATACACTCTATTATGAAGTGGGCTGGTGCATTCAACCCAAATGAAGAAAATGCAGAGCTAACTCTTTACTTCAAACCAAAGTTGTTGTTTTTTTCCTTTTTTTTAAATGTTTTTTTAATTTCTTTCAGGTGTGTGCTTTAATCCCAGACCTATCAGTCACTCGATCTCTCTTGCAGAAGATGTCCCGCTTTGCAGAAAAGGATTCAAGATTAATTAGGGAAAATAAAGGGTGCAAATCACAGGGAACATGACTGGATTATGAAAGACCTACTGCCTGCTCCCAGAGTTGTTTCCATCAATGTGTGTTTCATACAAAAATGCGTAAGAATTCCTTTGAGGAAAAACTGGAGCACAGGTTTCCCCCTGCCCAAGAAACTCTCTAGCTCTTAGACTTCACTCCTGTGGCTAGAGAGACATATCACAGCTCTTTAATACTTTTTGTACAGTAAAACAGCTTCAAGGGGGTGAGTAGCAAGCTTATAGCTTGAAGCTGGGAACTGAGAGATGAAGGTTTGAACCCTTGGAGGCAGAAGGGGAATACTGGCTTAATGCAAAAGTAAGTGAAATTCCACATTATATGGAATGTCAGATTAGAGGAGATCAATGGCTCCATGGCTTAGAAAGAAAATGAACATAATTAAAGAGCTTGATCATATATTATGTGTTAAGTTCAAACTCCTGTGAAATCAGGGTGATTAAACACTACAGAATTAATCAGAATCAAAGTCTGTCAAATAGTGTTTTCTCTCTTAACACCTTGGTATTCCTTTAAAGTACAAAAAAATTATTAAACCCATTTAAAACCCACTTTTACTCCACTTCTTTTTATTTGCAGCAAAATAATTTCACAGAACTAGGTCTAGTTATATTTCAGGGTCACCCAGTGGGATTCCTAATGTTTACTGCTCATTAAAAATTATGCTGCAATCACAGCTTTAATTCCTTCATTATGCAGATCTAGACATGGTAGTCGTAGAAACTTTCTTATTAAATCTGCAGGAATCAAGACAGCTGTCCCTGAAGTCAGTTCAGAGCTGAATAAATATTTTAATGCTTTTGTTTTCACGATGTTTATTATTATGGAAAGAAAAAAAAATGATTCTTTAAGAGAAAGAAAAAAAATAGATTTTCAAATGTGTCTAAATAATTAAGAAACAGAAATGTACTGGGTATTAATGGGAGTGTGTATTTTTAAGTGGTTTTGAATACTCAGTCTGCAGATATAGTATCTATGTATCTGCAGAAATCAAGAATTTGACACCAAACACTTTATTGTATCAGGCCTCCCCTAAAACAGGATCTCCAACCTTTTTCCCTTCACTCTGCTTATTCGAACATTTCACCTTTTTTCAGAACAAAAGCAGATAGACCGTAATTTAAAAGAAA